>NW_025822771.1:0-3523 GCF_002878395.1 Capsicum annuum | reverse complement strand
CTAAAGAATCTGAATAAGAAGTTGATGGGATATGTCCCCAACTAACTCCAACTAATAAGATAGTCAATGAGATAATAGAAAATTATTATGTCCTCGAAGGATGGGGACTCACTTTTACTCTGACTGCTGAAACTAGAATCTACTGCTGATTTAGAACTTGTGTCTCTGAACCTATGGTGTAACATAAAAAGAAAGCACCATAGCATGAATGCATATTACATATGTACCGAGTATACATATGAGGTAGGCTATATGCAATGGTTCACATGTATGAATAATGCTGACTGGTTGTCTAAAATGAATGTGAAAATATATGAATAAATTCATAACTGTATCTGAAAACATGATTTCGTAATTACTGAGTCTTTATACTGATAACGTGACATACTAGTAACTGATATGACTGATAAAATGAAGGACTATATCTGAATAATGTTAATATCATGGGTGAATGTATCTTAGTATAAATGATAACATGGGTGACTGTGGCTGATAGTCCTGAATCTGATGAAACTATCTAAGTTTATACTGTATCTGAGTTGACAGTATCTGACAGTCCTGAAATCTAAAGAACTATCAAAGTTCTATTACTGAGACTGATTGACTGTATATGACAATACTGATTCTGTAACATGAAATTATAGGAAATAGTATCTAACTGACATGCCCTAAATGTGCTATAATAGTTGAGTTGGGGTCCAACCTATGCCCTGATTGGAAGGGTGTCAATACCATGCCACTAGTAAGGACAACATGTGAGTAACCCTCATATAACAGGTAAATCGATAGAGAACAGTGGTAACCCTCACATAATAGGTTAAGCTACCTTATCTACCCTCATATAGCAGACTACGATGTCTTAACCTATGCTGGCTACATAGTTATGGAATGCAAGGATTACATCTAATAATCACACCCTCGTATAACAGGTGAGTCCCCATACTTGGGTTCACTCATGCTAATTCCTACTCCCATCTCAATGGATACTGAATATGCTTTACTGAACTAAACTGAGCATGGACTGAGTTACTGAATTTCTGTGGCTGACAGAATACTACTGATATATCAAAACTGACTGAATCATCAGATAATGGATATTTTTCCTGAGTCATAAAACTATCTGAAGTCTAAGAGTTCATAGCTTGATTGAGAGTATTGTGAAAACATGACATCGATCTAGGAACACAGCTAATATTTCGAGTACAAGTACCCCCAGGACTCGATAGAATGAAACTGACATAGCATGACTTATTTGAACACTTGACTAACATCATAATATATACTACATTTATAGGAGCCTTTAATCAAACATATAATAGGCATAAACTTGTACATACATAGGGATTTCATGATATCATGCTAGTTAGAAAATTTTCCTTCATCTAGGCATTTAATAAAACATATTGTAGGCATAGTACATGTAAAGCACATTTTACAACAATTAAACATCATGCTTCAATTCTAATTCCATCGTACAAGGTTTTGGTTATGAGATTTCATAAATCTTCATCTATACTAATCAACCCTCATGGAATTTATCATCAAATCATGGAAAAGAAATTAATTCCTCATTTATCAACATGAAGGAGAATATACAAAGCATGAAAACATAAAGAAAATCCATAACTTGTTGTTAAAATGAATTATTGGACTTCATGGATGAAAGGAGTCCATGAATGAACACTATGCATACCTTAGATCGTAATTTCATAAAGATTGATGGTGAAACTTTCCTGAATTTGAACGCCCAATAGAAACCCTAGTTTGTTCTTGAGATAAACTTGAGAGAAACTAATTCATTTTGGGTGAAAAGTGGCTGAATCACGTGTTAAAGGGATTATATAGGGGTAAGAAGTTAACCCTTTTAACCCTGGACCTGTCATTAAATTTTCAATAAAATTTCTCGAGTTGGGCCCCTGGCCCAATGTGGTGTTACCGCACCGTGTCACTAGAAATTAATAATTGAGAAACTGCACGGTGGCGCGATGTGGAGCTATCGCGTTGCTACCTTGTCTAGACCTGGAAGTTTGGCTCGATGCACTAGTATCACAGAGAAACACTGGAAATTTGAAAATTTCTGTTTGAGTTATCTTCGTGATGCGATAAAGGCTTAGGTCAAACACTATCTTTCTAAAAAGGCTCTAAATCTTCGCTCGGGTGTTTGATTTGGGCAAATTATATATTGATGGAAAGCTTATTCAATTTCCCACGTGATAGGAAGTGAAAATTATGGAAATACCATATGTATAAGAATAAATTCTTATTTAAGAGCATGTTCTAACATCCTTGAGATAATTTTCAATATATGAAAAAGCACGGGTACTACAATACGGGTATTTTTAGTAGCTACGCCTACTTGGAACTACACTTACATTGGGAATCCACTACTCAACAAATTTTCTTTAACTCTACCCTTATTTCTCTCTTTTATTGCACTATTAGGTTAGGTATGGTTTCTCTTATTACTTTTTCAACTTTTTCTTTTCTTTTGGCTTTTTATACCATACCCAACCCTACTTTCTATTCTATTATTTACCCTACTTCATAGAAACTTCACATTATGCACCCTTATGATATCCACCATTATCATAGGCAATTTGCCTGAGTTGAGATCCATAATTTCCAAGGGAGACTACGGCCAAAATAGGGTCCTTACAACACAAATAGGAAGGTGAAAGGTGAAATAATAAAAATAGGATATAAGGCTCAAACTAGGGATCAATGAATACTTATTGACTTTTGTAGGTGCGTCTATAGGTGATCGCCAATTCACTTTTCCTAGATCATTTTGATTTGATTTCCTAAGGTTTACATGTAACCTATAATGAATTCTAGGGTGTTTTTAGTCATTATTATGTACATTTACTCATGTTTTCCTCTTTTGTTTAAGATTTGATTTCTAGGTTTCCATATAATCTACAAATGTCCTTTGTGATATTTTTAGAGGGGTCTGTGCTAGATAGGCTAGTTTATGACCTTTGGGTCTAATTTTATAGTCCATATACTCTTATAATCATACATTTGATTCCAAAGTTAATTCTTAATCTTAAGATTCTTGTTCTTGGTTTTTGGTTAGTTATTAAATTTGAGACTTTAGGTTTTATTCTTTCATTATTCTGAGATTGATTCTATGATTTTGTCTACGAACTCCATGAATTATCTTGCAACTATGAGTAGCTAATTCCCTTAGCTAGGGTAGTGGGAACCCTTGCGGATAAACAAAGTAGAGAAAATTCAAAGTTTTTCTAGATAAAGATTCTTTCATGTATTGTGGTTTTCTTAGGTTAAATTGATCTCTTAGTGGTGGCTAAAGTTAATAACCCTCATGTATTCATTACATACATAAAAAGAGAGGTAGATATTGGGAAAAAGAGATCACACCATTAATTTGAGACCCCTATTCATCCAATAATTCCCTCTTTTTCATATAATTAACTTGAGATCCATAAGGTAATCGTTAATCTAGGATCTAGGGCAAGGGTTAGTAATGCAACACTCTAAGACTCAACAAGGTAAAGCGTGT
>NW_025822770.1:0-1435 GCF_002878395.1 Capsicum annuum | reverse complement strand
ACCTTCCAATTCAAAATTTGTGGTATGTGCCCCTACTGAACAATAATAAGTTTTTTAATTTTGGAGCAGCTTTCTAACATCCACACATTAAGCATGTGAAGTATTCCACACAACCTATATAACTGCTTTTCAACGAAAAACTCTTGTCTAAGTGAGGTAATCAACTTAGAGAAAACAACTTTACCCTAAGGAAAAACTTCATATTTTCCATCCTTCATCATCTTAAAATCTGACAATGGAATGGGAGCATCTTTTAACTGAGGAAAAAAGAATGTATGGGTGAAGTATAAAATGACCATCTGGAGTGCATCTTAACTGTTGTCAAAATTTTCCATGAGAAAACGTTCTACCAACATTTCTTTATCAACACCGTTTATTGATTGGGGAAAATACTTTTACATCAGCCTGCTTGGAGATGAATCATGATATAGGAAATCTTCTACATTGTCGATGCATTTCAAATTAGTGATTAGGGATGAAAAATCTAAGAATGTTGCCCTTGATGAAAACATGCATCTCATCTTGATTGTTCTGCTGGATCTCAAGCATAAGTAAACACTTTGTAATTTGTCCAATGTAATTGGACAGTGGAATATTAAGATAACACCCAAAAATCCTCTCAGCAAGAAAGTCAAGTACTTCTTGTCTGATAACCTCTTTTAACTTATCTTTGAATTTGGCATTAAAGGGCTTCCAAATCTCAAAGGATGTGTTGGAATCTCCTTTATAACATAACTCATACCCTGAAAAATGACATACAATAAAATAGTTTATTTTGAATGAGATACATATTTCAATACAAAAGACATAATACTACCCTGTACTCTTGTAAGAGATACATACTCTTAAGATAGATATATGTTTCTACGTATCGGATACATTTATAAAAGCTTGTAAATTATACATACTCTATTATACAATAAAACATGTATCTCTTACAGTTATAACATGTATCTCTCATGTATTACATACAAAATATTACTAACAAGAGATACATATAATAAAAGAGTCACATAGACATAGATACAATATAAAAAAAGTATCCGATTAATATAAAAATGTATCTCGATTTAAATTATTGCCTAATAAAATACATGCAATACCTTTGGAAGGATGTCCCTACTTGTAACTTCAACACTTCTTTTTCTTTTTTCACTAACTACGCCTCCGAGACTGGTAGATCCTCCTTTCTTAGAAATATCCGCTCCTTTCTTCTTAGCCTTCTTTGCCATTTTATCACGTAATTTCTTTATAACAACGGAATCGTTTCTATGTTTGGACCTATTTTCATGGAAATCACTGGAGTCTTTGTCAAATACACCAGACACAAAACTAACAACATCTTGATTTTATTTAAAGATGTCTAACTAGGAGATTCCAAGACTAAAGATGATCTTATATCAAGATCCATTATGTTAATTGAAGCGATAAAGGT
>NW_025822769.1:0-1287 GCF_002878395.1 Capsicum annuum | reverse complement strand
ACCTTCCAATTCAAAATTTGTGGTATGTGCCCCTACTGAACAATAATGAGTTTTTTAATTTTGGAGCAGCTTTCTAACATCCACACATTAAGCATGTGAGGTATTCCACACAACCTATATAACTGCTTTTCAACAAAAAACTCTTGTCTAAGTGAGGTTATCAACTTAGAGAAAACAACTTTACCCTAAGGAAAAACTTCATATTTTCCATCCTTCATCATCTTAAAATCTGACAATGGAATGGGAGCATCTTTTAACTGAGGAAAAAGGAATGTGTGGGTGAAGTATAAAATGACCATCTGGAGTGCATCTTAACTATTGTCAAAATTTTCCATGAGAAAACGTTCTACCAACATTTCTTTATCAACACCGTTTATTGATTGGGGAAAATACTTTTACATCAGCCTGCTTGGAGATGAATCACGGTATAGGAAAGTGGAATATTAAGATAACACCCAAAAATCCTCTCAGCAAGAAAGTCAAGTACTTCTTGTCTGATAACCTCTTTTAACTTATCTTTGAATTTGGCATTAAAGGGCTTCCAAATCTCAAAGGATGTGTTGGAATCTCTTTTATAGCATAACTCATACCCTGAAAAATGACATACAATAAAATAGTTTATTTTGAATGAGATACATATTTCAATACAAAAGACATAATACTACCCTGTACTCTTGTAAGGGATACATACTCTTAAGATAGATATATGTTTCTACATATCAGATATAATTATAAAAGCTTGTAAATTATACATACTCTATTATACAATAAAACATGTATCTCTTACAGTTATAACATGTATCTCTCATTTAAGTATTACATACAAAATATTACTAACAAGAGATACATATAATAAAAGAGTCACATAGACATAGATACAATATAAAAAAAGTATCAGATTAATATAAAAATGTATCTCGATCTAAATTATTGCCTAATAAAATACATGCAATACCTTTGGAAGGATGTCCCTACTTGTAACTTCAACACTTCTTTTTCTTTTTTCACTAACTACGCCTCCGAGACTGGTAGATCCTCCTTTCTTAGAAATATCCGCTCCTTTCTTCTTAGCTTTCTTTGCCATTTTATCACGTAATTTCTTTATAACAACGGAATCGTTTCGATGTTTGGACCTATTTTCAGGGAAATCACTGGAGTCTTTGTCAAATACACCAGACACAAAACTAACAACATCTTGATTTTATTTAAAGATGTCTAACTAGGAGATTCTAAGACTAAGGATGATCTTATATCAAGATCCATTATGTTAATTGAAGCGATAAAGGT
>NW_025822768.1:0-1226 GCF_002878395.1 Capsicum annuum | reverse complement strand
TCTTTATGTTTTATATTAACTTGACGTCTTATATATATATGAGGCTCACTTAGATTTTTTTCACAAGTAATCTTGTATAGTAATTCTGCTATATTACTTCTAATTAGTTATTATAATTCATTTAACACCTATATGCTTTGCAATTTCAATAGTTATTTTACTATATCACCCCTAATTAATTATTATGATCATTTAAGCATTAAAAATTAATAATATTTTCTAAAAAAAAGGAAAAATGACACAGAATAATATGTCAAGATAAAAGATTTAGTTGACTATCAAAATTATATTAGTGCATATATATTCGGATGGGACAAAGGAAGACATAAAGTAACATATATTATTTGAAAATGAGATAAAATGTATTGTAAATCACAATAATTAAGAACTTAATATAAAAAATATATATAAAAAATTGATTGACTTTCAAAATTTTATCTATGCCACAAACTAAAACGGAAAGAATATTCATATTTTACTGAAAAATTATGTAAAAGATATTATAAATCACATAATGAACAACTTAAAAAAAATTAAAAATATAAAATATGTGACTGACTCTCAAAATTATATCAGTTTTTGCTTAAATTGGATAGAAGAAAAAGTATTATAAATTATAATAATTAAAATTTTAAATTATTTTAATAATTCACTATCTAAATTCTATTTGTGTCACATAATTTGAGACTAAAAAATAACTTATATTGAGTTCGTATTAACCCGGGCAATCGATATCTAGTATTAATAGAATTGCTGCTTATTATGATAGCTTAAATTCGGCGCTACATAAATATCCACTCTTCATTGCACTTGCTTTTGGTAGTGAAGTATATTGTAGGTATAATCGATCTGGTCCAAGTACTTTGCAAGGAGACTTGAGCTATAGAAGCTATATCTATTAAGATGTAATTACGTAGAGCTGATAAAATTAGCTCATGAAACTAATATAGTTCATCTAATTTGTTTATGATTGAGTGGGATATTAAATCTCTCATTTATTAACTCAGTCTATTTCAGTTCAATTTGTATATAATTGGGTTATATATATAACATAAATTGATGAAATAATTACCACACTTAGCAAACATAAGCATCTAATTAACATACTTAGATTAGGTTTCAATTAATTACAATTCATAATCTCTTTTGCCACTCTCCTCCCTCACCCCCCCCCCCCCCCAGTGCCTCTCCCCTCCCACCCTCTCTCTTTCTTTTTTTCTCTAGAT
>NW_025822767.1:0-1688 GCF_002878395.1 Capsicum annuum | reverse complement strand
TTATTTTAGTCATGCATTATGGGTTAACACATAGTTAACTCTCAACACACATAGGTGTTGAAAGTTAGCTTGCACTCTTCGAGGATTTGAACCGGACTCATATTGGGTATATATTGACAATGATTGTCTTGCATTAAAATAATAGTTTAAGTTGAGCGTTACTTGAGTGATCAAGATATATCATGATTTGAGATATCACTACTAGTGGGGTGGTATAAGGAAGGATGCAGTGGATTTTTTAGCTCGTTTCTTATGTTGCTAGCATGTGAAAATCAATTATTAAAGATATGGTGGTTTGCTTTAGAGGATACCCATTCTTGAGTTGAAATGGGAACGGAGCATGCTAGACTTCATGACTAGGTTTCCTCGTACTTATTATAGTTCTAATAATGTTTGGGACATTTTGGATAGATTGGCTAAATTTGATCATTTTATTTCTATTCAAGTTTCTTTCAATGATGGGAGGTTGGCCCATATCTATATTCGTGAGATAGTATGTCTCTATGGTGTACCGATGTCTATTATCTTAAATAGAGGTTCAGTTTTCACTTCTCACTTTTGAAAGGCATTTCAGGAGGAGTTGGGTACCCAAATTGATCTTAGCATAATATTTTATCCTAGACCGATGGTTTGTCAAAGTAGACTATTCAAGTTTTTGAAGATATACTCTATACTTATGTTTTGGACTTTGGAGGTCAGGAGGAGCAACATATATCTTTGAAAGAATTTTCATATTATAATAACTACCATTCCAGTATTAAAATAGCTTCCTTCAAGGCTTTGAATAATAAGCTTTATTGCTCTCCTGGTTGGCTTAAGGTTTTTAACATCAGACCTCGATGTATAAACTTGCTTTATTAGTATTTAGATAGAGTTTGGGTCATGTTGTATAGACTTTGAGTAGCTCGGAGTTGGAAGAAGTGTTATGTGGAACCTAGACTTTGTACCTTGAGATTTAGTGTTGGTGATCGAGTATTCCTTTATGTTTATACTATGAAGGGTGTTATAAGGGTTGGGAAGAGGGGTGAACATTACTCTAGGTATATCTGTCCATTTGATATTTTCAGAATACTAGACATGTAGCTCATGAGTTTGCATTTTCCTACAATTTATCACCAGTGTCTATCCTAACAAGAAAAGTTAAATGGCTACATTCTAGAGATATTCCAGTGGTTAAGGTCTAGTGGAAATATCAACCTAAATATGAGGCTACTTGAGAAGTTGAGTTTAATATATGCCGTAGTTAACCTTAGCTTTATGCCGATGCATGTATTCCCCTTGCCTTTAAAAGTTCAAGGACAAACTAGATTCTTAGTGGTGGATATTTAAAGGGCTTGATTTGATGTCTTTTTCATTTTTATGTGATTTGACCATTTTACACCTTCTCGTGATTTTTAGATGATATTTTTTAGGTGTGGAGATAATTAGTATTATTCCAAATGCATTGTGATCCAATTTGCATGAGTTTGTGGTTTTTGGATGTTAAAAAGGTGTTATAGTTGAGTTTGGTCAATATTTATTATTTTTTATGTCAGATGGCAAAACAGACTGCACTAGTAGATTTGTAATGCCAATTTTGGGTTGGTTGTAGTTTGGTGTGATTTTATAGCTTATATGCCTCAATTCGACCCTTGGTATGGCAAATTGTAAAATTGGGTCTCGAGAGTCAATTTTATGAAAATAGATAA
>NW_025822766.1:0-1328 GCF_002878395.1 Capsicum annuum | reverse complement strand
AAATATAAATCTTGTAAATTATGAATAATGAAACATGTATAAATCTCTTGAGTTAGTTAACTTGCTTCTAAAATCCCTATTCTCCACTTATTATAATAATTTGTAAGCTAGATGAAATTGAAACTCATTTTGTATAGTAAACTCTATATCTCAACACTTTAAATCAATAAAACTATTTCAAGAGTGGAGGGACATCTTTGGGAGTTTTTTCTAACCAACATAAACCATGTGAGCTACATGGAGTCCAATGTCTTACCCACGTTGGGGAGAGCTGTTCTATCCTTGCCATCAGATAGAACCTTAACTTTAGTGATGACTATCTTAACCCACTTGGGGTAAAACAGAAACCTATTTCGGCACATAGTTCTAGGGCATCAGACCTCAGAATCAAGCCTAACTCGATGCTAAATACTACTCCCTTACTTAGCTCAGAACTTAAGAAAATCCACCCTAAAAACATTTCAACAATAAGTGGTGGGAGCTAAAATGCATCCCCTTTATCTCAAAATCAAGGATGTAGATTTCTTTCTTAACTTAGGATCAAAACTCACTTCTTTCTTGAAATGTTGATAGACTTATCATGAATAAGCTTTAAAGTCTCAATAACATAGAAATCTATGTACTCTTCTTAAAACACTTTAAAAAGTATCAGTAAGTAATTCTCAAAGACTCACAATTTCACAATAAGGCTCAATTCACGACAACAAATCTTGGAAATTCTTGAAAATATGATATCAATATAGGAATATGCAATTTATGTCATGAACTCTCAATTTAAACCATAATTAAATAAGATAATCATGTAATTAAGACTTGAACAATTCCATAATCTCATAAACATGAAATATAGCAAAATAATATGAATTCATTCTTAAAAATACGAAATTCTTTAAGAAAAACTAGAACTTTTAGGTACGAGAATGAAATAGTGTTGTTGTTCAAAACTGACATACCTTAAACATGGAGCTTTTTGATGACTTCAAAAATTCTGAAAGGTTATTCATGAACTATTGGGTGTCCCTCGTAGCCCTCTTAACGGGGAATTCAAATATGCAAGAATTATCAAATTCTCACGGTTGAATCTCTAGATAATTGGGTTTTTATGTTAAAACCCTAACCTTGTGGTTGAAGGTGTACAGAGAACTTTAAGATGTTTAACTAAAGAAAATTGAAGATAATATGCTTCTTGAGGGTTATAAGTCATGAAAAGTGAAGGAAAAACACCAAAATACCCTTACTAAATTGCTTCCCAGTTGCTAAAAATCTAAGGCTGACGACATCTGTGATAGGCCATCAGACTTGTGATAAGTCATCACAAATGTCATCAC
>NW_025822765.1:0-3041 GCF_002878395.1 Capsicum annuum | reverse complement strand
TTGCAGTGATGTGTGGAATTCAATTTGGTGCAAAATTGGGAGAAGTGTCATTTTATGGTTAAGTAAGGCATTGTTCTCGGGCATAAAATCTCTGAAAAGGGAATTAAGGTTGATCGAGCCAAGATTGAAGTTATCGAGAGACTACCACCTCCAATTTCTATGAAGGGGGTTCGTAGTTTTCTCGGTCATGCTGGTTTTTATAGAATATTTATTAAAGACTTCTCTAAGATTGCAAACCCATTATGTAAACTTTTGGAGAAAGAGGCAAAGTTTTACTTTGGTGAAGATTGCTTGAACGCATTTGAATGCCTCAAACGAAAGCTAGTTGAAGCCCCTATTATTGTAGCACCCGATTGGTCTCTACCATTTGAAATTATGTGTGATGCAAGAGGTGTAGCCTTGGGTGCTGTACTTGGTCAGAAAAGAGGAAAGCTATTTCATCCAATTTACTAGGCGAGCAAGGCCTTGAATAGAGCACAAAAGAACTATACCGTCACTTAACAAGAGCTTCTTGCGGTTGTTTATGCTTTTGAGAAGTTCCGTGCTTACTTGTTGGGAACCAAGGTCGTGGTTCATACAGATCATGCGGCTCTAAGATATCTAATGGGAAAGAAGGATGCCAAGCCAAGGCTAATTAGGTGGGTGCTACTTCTTAAAGAATTTGATTTCGAGGTAAAGGATAGAAAAGGTTGTGAAAACCAAGTAGCTGATCATTTATCTAGACTTGAGAGTGAGCACACAGTGCAGACCGACCTTAATATTGATGATGCATTCCTCGACGAAGATATTCTAGCAACTATGGTGGAAAACATACCGTGGTATGCAGATTTTGCTAACTACGTGGTAAGCAAAGTGATTCCTGAGAATCTCTCCTTTCATCAAAAGAAAAAGTTCATGCATAATGTGAAACATTACTTCTGGGATGAGCCATATCTTTTTCGATGATGTGCTGATGGATTTATTAGGCGGTGCATCCCAGATGTAGAGGTGTCTAGCATAATAGAAGCAAGCCATGCTTCCCAAGTTGGAGGTCACTATGCAGGTGAACGGACGGCCAAGAAAGTACTGCAAAGTGGCTACTATTGGCCTTCATTATTCAAGGATGCCTACGATTTTGTAAGAATATTTGATTAGTGCCAGCGGCAAGGTTCTATCTCAAAGCACCATGAGATGCCCATGTCCAAAATGCTTGAAGTAGAGTTATTTAATGTCTGGGGTATTGACTTCATGGGCCCATTTGTGAGCTCATTTGGGATGAAATATAACTTAGTTACTGTGGATTACGTATCCAAATGGGTCAAAGCAGTCGCTCTAGCTGATAATGAAGGTAAGAGTGTTGTGGCATTCTTAAAGAGAAATATCTTCTCTCGTTTTGGGGTACCCCGTACCATCATAAGCGATGAAGGATCACATTTCTGCAACAAGCTGTTTAAAGCTGTATTAGCAAAGTATGGGGTTAAGTAACATAAGGTAGCTACACCGTACCACCCACAAACTAGTGGGCAGGTAGAGGTTTCAAATCGGGAAATCAAGCTGATCCTTGCTAAGACTGTAAATGCCAGCAGGAAAGATTAGTCTAGGAAGCTGGATGATGCGTTATAGGTATATAGGACCGCGTTTAAGACACTAATTGGCATGTTACCATACCAACTAGTTTATAGAAAGGATTGTCACTTGCCAATTGAGCTAGAACATAAAGCAATGTGGGCATTGAAGCAGCTTAACCTAAACTGGGATGATGCTATAAATATGAGATTGGGAAAGCTGAACGAGATGGATGAATTCCATCTGAATGCATATAAAACAGCAGATCTTTACAAGCAAAGGATGAAAAAGTACCATGATCGGAGGAGTATCCAACGAAACTTTCAGAAAGGCAATTTGGTACTCCTTTTAAACTCCAAACTGAAGCTGTTTCCAGGTAAGTTGAAGTCTAAATGGTCTGGTCCATTTAGAATCAGCCAAGTCTACTCATCTGGAGTAGTGGAGTTAGAAAACAATGATGGTAGTGTCTTTAAGGTGAATGGCCAAAGAGTGAAGCTATATATCGGTCCAACCGACTTGATAAAATATATAACCACCATATATCTTGATGAAGTCTGAGTAATCGAGATAACTATGTCGTGCCGCGACAATAAATCAAGTGCTACATGGGAGGCAACCCATCATTTTACTAGGATTTTGTTTTTGGTAAATGAAAATTCAAAAAGAAGAGTTGAGCCACAACCAAAACTAAGGCGCTTGGTGGGAGGCAACCCATCCTTCTAATCATTTTTGTTGTTTTTGATTAAGTTTAGGTGCATGAAGTACAAAGGAGGAGATTAGTCCCAATTTTGATTTGGAAGTGAGTCATGTCAATGGTGGTAAGTCTAGGAGTGATGGAACAATATAGGTAAGTGGGAGTGGTCAAATGTGTAAGGCTCAAGTATGATTTGCATTAGAGTCGTGCCTTGAATTATGTAGATTCAACCTAAAAAGTTTTGCAGTGCGACTTTCAATGAGGTTTGTGGTGGTAGCGTAGTCCGATCTCGAAACCCACCACTGACCTCGATGGTGGTGCGGGGGCGAAGCCCCTACGGTATGGACCATTTTGACCAAGAGTGCGCCGCATTTCCAATCGCCTATGCTCACTGCCTCACTTAGGCGATACGTTAGGCGCCGCCTATATCAACATAGGTGATAGGTTAGACGCCGCCTATGCCATTGCCTATGCTCACTGCCTGACATGGGCGATAGGTTAGGCGCCACCTATGTCAACATAGGCGATAGGTTAGGCGCCGCCTATGTCATTGCCTATGCTCACTACCTCACATAGGCGATAGGTTAGGCGTCGCCTATACCAACATAGGCGATAGGTTAGGCTCTGCCTATGCCATTTCCTATGCTTACTGCCTCACATAGGCAATAGGTTAGGTGCCGCCTATGTCAACTAGGCGATAGGTTAGGTTCCGCCTATGCCAACATAGGCGATAGGTTAGGCGCCGCCTACTTATGCTTAGGCGATTCCATGGGCGCCGCTTATCAACATAAGTTTTGCCTAA
>NW_025822764.1:0-2629 GCF_002878395.1 Capsicum annuum | reverse complement strand
GCTTAGAACTACAATAGCAACACATGGCCAAGGTGAAAACCACAACAAAATGTTCAACAACAATTCGGTCAAGGCTCAAGTTCACGTCAACAACATCAACAAATATAAGCTCAAATCAAGATCGACTCAATAGTGTTCGTGAACAAGAAACTAACACTAGAAACAACTAAACAAAACAAAGGGACTCCTAGATCTAAGACTCAACAATTTGGGCCAAGATGAAAAACAAGAACAACAACTTCCTTGGCCAAGAACAACAAGACACAATTTCGGCCAAGACAACAAAAATGGACAAATTTGCTTCTTTTTGGAATTTTCAGTTTTTAACACTTTCTTTTTTGAATTTTCAAGCAAGCAAGCCCAAGATTGATCTTGTGGGAACAAAATCAAGCCATGATCTGATACCAAATGATACGATACAAACTTGGTACGTATCAAAAACACTCTAAAAACAGTCCACAAAGAAGAGGAAAACCGAGAGCAACACAAACACAAATCTTGGGTCCAACAACAACAAGATTCAAGGTGTAACTGACACCAAAAACACTAGCAACAACAAGAGATAAACCATAATATGATAAGAAGAATAACAATAGGATAACAACAATCCAACGATTACAAGATTATAAGAACTAACGGTTTCCCTAGATAACACTAGCTAAGACATGAAATGTAGAGATAGATAGTGAGACATACACTACAATAATACCCAAGAACCCAAAGATATATTAAATCTAAGGACCCCTAAGACTTACAATATCAGCACCACACTCTTACGAAGACACGAGAGGGATTTCACCGCTCAAGTACCATCGTTTCCAAGAAATATACATTTACAAGTGAGTCCACACTTGCTCATGTCCTAGTTTCGGCCTAGGGAGGCTCTCTTTCAAGTGAAGTGCTCTTTCATTAATATTCAATAACTAATGAGCTAAAACCCTAACATGTTCTTTATATAGGCTAATACAAATAATAGATAAAATGACAAAAGTGCCCCTTAGTGTTAAATGGACAAAATGGCGCCCATCGAGTGCAATATAGAGGCGGCTTTGGAGCCCTTTTCACACTTCAACTCGTACACTCCGTAGGTTGTATTCAACACACTCAAAAAAGTCCATCTTCATGATCATTTTCGTATCAGCAAGCATCCGGTTTCAGCTTCAACATCTCAAGGTTAGGCCACTTACCTATGACGTTCAAGTCCTCCCATGCTAGACGAGTTCTGACCAGTTTTAATTTCTTGAGCATTGTTGGAACATGTTCTGCACTAGGTTTGGAATGTATACACGCATTATGCCAGGTAGGATTGGAGTGTGTTTTTTTTTTCAGCTTTTGTATGGTTAAAGGTCATAGTTATAATTTGATGTTAAGTTAAAGGTCCTGTTTATGTATTATGTCTAATTACAATTTAGAGAAATAACATGTAAAGTTGTTGTGTGACCCGGAGTTCACTAGCTCAAGACATGGAAACTGCCTCAGGAATGCAGGGTAGTACTACGTCCAATAGATCCTTTGTTCTGAGCCTTCCTCGAATCCTCGAACACAGAGGAAGCTTTAGTGCATGGGGCTTCCCTGAAAATGAAAGAGAAACAAATCTAGCTACACATTATTTACTCATGTCGTTCTGAATCAAAATCACGCCCCCTTGAAAGAAACATAAAGGGTCATTAGAAGTTCGACGAGTCACATTAGTCAGATGCAAATTTCGAGCGTAACTCACTTCTTTCAACTCTTAACTTCACGTGAACAGATACAGACTTATGAAAATCATATGAAAGTGTGACAAACATTCTGAATCCACTTATTCTAAATTATGGATCTGTCAAGAAATGGACCTTGGGCCTAACTCAACCTCAAAAGCTAGCTCAAGAGGTGAGGATTATCCAAGTTCATATAAGCAAACCACTAGTCCATTCCCCAACCAATGTGGAACTTTTACCCACTCTAACATCCCCTCACACCCAAGCCCAACTGGCACTAGTGCATGGACCGGAAGCCCAAGGCCCTACACGCCCAAGCCTAATTGACACTGGCGCGTGGATGTGAGACTTTTACCCACAAACACCCCTTCCCCCCACGCCCTGGCCCAACTGGCACTAGTGCATGGACCGGAAGCCCAAAGCCCTACACGCCCAAGCCCAACTGCACTGGCGCGTGGATATGGGACTTTTACCCACTCTAACACCCCCCCCCCCCCCACGCCCAGACCCAACTGGCACTAGCGCGTGGACCGGAAGCCCAAGGCCCTACACGCCCAAGACCAACTGGCACTGGCGCGTGGATCGGAAACCCAAAACGGGGATGAACCTGGCTCTGGTACCATGTTAAGAATGGACCTTGGGCCTAACTCAACCTCAAAAGCTAGCTGAAGAGGTGAGGATTACCCAAGTCCATATAAGCAAACCACTAGTCCATTCCCCAACCAATGTGGGACTTTTACCCACTCTAACAGGATCGTCTTTACTAAAGCATCTCGAGAGAATCATACAGGGATTTATATCTATATCTATAATCTATATATATATATATATATATATACACACACACACACACAACAAATATTAAACCAATTAAACAAAATAATCATCCAGTTCCCACGAGATAAATTGTTCCATGAAGGAGAGAAAGT
>NW_025822763.1:0-137856 GCF_002878395.1 Capsicum annuum | reverse complement strand
CCATAAACAGACAGGAACAATGGGGTAAGTCTTCTGTGTCCAAATCCTAAGATAGTGTAAGTGGAAGACCTTGTCATCCACCTTGTGCTAAGTGTGGAAGGAATCATCCCGGTGAATGTTTGGCTGGACAGAGAGGTTATTTTGGTTGCGGTAATCTGGGGTACAATATTAGAGATTGACCGCATGCTAGGAAGGGGAGTAGAGATGTTTGTCTCTAGACTTAGGCTAATAGTGCACCAGTTCCTCTAGGATGCCCGGCCCCTCCTCAGGGCACATCATCCCATACTGGTTGCGGTCAGCGCCAAAATAGGTTCAACGCTTTACCTTCTCTTCAGGAGTAGGAAGATTCACTAGATGTTGTTAATGGTATGCTTCATGTCTTTTATTTTGATGTTTATGTGTTGTTAGACCTTGGGCGAGATTTTTTTATATGACCCTATTAGTTGCTATGAATTTTAAGATACATCCTGAAAAGATCCCTGAGCCTTTCCTGGTTTCTACTCCAGTAAGTGAGTCTGGTGTTGCTAAGCGAGTCTGTAAAAAGTGTCCTATCACTGTCCTTCATAAGGTCATATTTGTAGATTTAATAGAGTTAGATATAGTTGATTTTGATCTCATCCTTGGTATGGATTGGCTCCATTCCTTCTATGCATCTATAAATTGTCGCACCCATGTGGTTAAGTTTCAATTTGTAGATGAGCTAGTCTTTGAGTGGTCAGGTAATTCAGTATCCCCCATGAGTTATTTTATATCCTATCTCAAGGCTAGAAAGTTGATATCCAAAGGTTGCATTTATCATCTAGTTCAAGTTAAAGACACTAAGTTTGAGACTCCAACTGTTCAGTCAATCAGTGTAGTAAATGAGTTTCCTGATGTTTTTCCAGAAGATCTCCTAGGGGTACCTCCCAATAGGGAGATAGAATTTGGGATTAACCTTCTTTCCGATACTTAGCCTATTTCTATCCCTCCATATCGTATGGCTCTTGCTGAACTTAAGGAATTGGAAGTACAACTCAAAGATCTTTTAGATAAAGATTTTATAAGGCCTAGTGTTTCTCCATGGGGCGATCCTATCCTATTTGTTCGAAAGAAAGATGGTTTTTTGCGTATGTGCATTGACTATCATCAGCTAAATAAGGTCACAATCAAGAACAAATATCCTCGTCCTAGAATTGATGACTTATTTGATCAACTGCAAGGTGCGAGTTATTTCTCAAAGACAGACCTTAGATCCGGCTATCATCAACTTTAAGTAAGGAAGTATGATATTCCAAAGACAACCTTTAGAAGCCGTTATGGTTATTTTGAGTTTCTAGTCATGTCTTTCGGGCTAACCAATGCTCCAGCAGCTTTCATTGACCTCATGAATCGAGTGTTTAAACAGTACCTAGATATGTTTGTCATAGTATTCATAGATGATATTCTTATATACTCTCGTAGTGAAGATAACCATGCAGATCATCTTAGAATTGTCTTGCAAACTCTTACAGATTATTAATTGTTCGCCAAATTTAGCAAGTGTGAATTTTGGCTAAGCAGCCTTTCTTGCTCATAATGTCTCTGCTGATGGCACTAGAGTTGATCTCCAAAAGACAGGAGCTGTAAGAAATTAGCCTAGACCCAGACATTAGAAGTTTCTTGGGTCTGGCTGGCTATTACCGCTGTTTTGTTGAAAGTTTCTCATCTATTGCATCCCCTATATCTAGACTGACCCAAAAGAAAGTTAAGTTCCTATGGTCAGATTTCTGTGAGAAGAGTTTTTAGGAGTTGAAGACTCGACTCACTTCAACCCCAGTTTTAGTGTTACCTGATGGTACGGATAGTTTTGTGGTGTATTGTGATGCCTATAGAGTTGGTTTAGGTTTTGTGCCCAAGTTCATCTTAGTTCCTCCTTTCATCCACAGACAGATGGTTAAGCAGAGAGGACCATCCAAACTATAGAAGATATGTTAAGGGCATGTGCTCTTAATTTCAAAGGTAGTTGGGATGAGCATTTGCTATTGATTGAGTTTGCTTATAACAACAGTTATCATTCTAGCATTCAGATGGCCCTGTTTGAGGCTCTTTATAGGAGGAGATGCAGGTCAACCATAGGTTAGTTTGAAGTGCGTGAGGCCATTTTTCTTGGGCCTAATACAGTGTTTGAGGCTATGGAGAAAGTCAAGTTGATTAGAGAAAGGTTGAAGACATCCCAGAGTCATTAAAAATCATATGCAGATGTGATGAGAAGATATCTTGAGTTTAAAGTTGATGATTTAGTGTATCTGAAGATTTCACCAATGAGATGGGTGAAGAGATTTGGCAAAAAAGGGAAGCTTAGTCCCCGTTACGTTGGCCCTTATAGAATTTTAAGTCACACCGGGAAAGTAGCTTACGAGATTGAGCTGCCCACTGATTTGTCATCTGTTCATCCTGTATTCCATGTCTCTATGCTTAAGAAGTACATCGGTGATTCCACTATCGTAGTTCCTTTAGAAAGCTCAGATATTCAGAAGAGTCTCTTATATGAAGAGATTCCAGTTGAGATTTTAGACCATTAGATCCTAGACTAAGGAGAAAAGAAGTTTCCTTGGTCAAAGTTCTTTGGCGGAATCAGTCTGTCGAGGGTGCCACTTGGGAGGCGGAAGCAGTTATGCGAGCCAAGTACCTTCACCTCTTCTCTATATACTTAGATTTAACCCAAGGTACTATTATTCCTTGATTCAGTTCCTTTCTAATCATATGTATTAAGCTATATAGTTGTCCTCTTTATGAGTTCATTCACTCACGGATTATCTTAAAAGTTTAAGATGATTTAGATTCAGTTACTCAGTTCATTTCAGCTTAGCATGCGATCTTGTATCACCAGATTCCTCAGTACTCTTAGTCTAACTAGAAACATTCAAGGAAGAATGTTCCCAAGAGAGAGATATTGTAAGACCCCGCACAATTTTTGAGGTCTAAGCCCTTTTAAAGCATGTCAAGAGAAGTCTCACACTTAGAAAATTTAGCTAAGTGTTGGGACTTACTTATTTCCAAGGCCTCCGAATTTTGAAGATTTTATTTACGATCTCCCCAACCTTAGTTTGTTGATTTTCAACTTGATTTATGATCAGGGTCACTTGTAGGTCATCTTGGGTGAGTTTCAAAATTTTTGGAGTAGCGTAAGGGTGAGTTTGGATGTCTAAACCAGTGAGGAGTCGCGATGGACCCGTGCCGCGAGGGCCAATCAACCCGAATGGGGGTCGCATCGTGATAAGTAATGCGATGGCTGGGTCATTTTCCCACCATTTATTAGCCCCAAAAACACGAGATTCAGCCCTCTAAAGCCAAATTATAGTCACTTTCTCTCAATTTCCTCAAGAACAAGTATTAGGGTTCCAATTCAAGATTCCAAATTACAAGAGATTTCACCATTTATTCTTCAAATTAATCCAAGACTTTTAAGAATCTACGTTCAAGAATACAATTAGAGTCTCAAAAGCAAGTTGTTCATCTAGTTCATCATCTAACGGTATGTGGGGTTTGAATAAGGATAATTCTTTCAACCTTGTGCCCAAAGATTTATTTTAATTATGATTTTCTGAAATATAAATGATTTTCCATGAAATTTAAGTTGAGATTTATACCCATTGTTGATATTTGCATGATTATGAGATTTCCCATGATTTAAGAATTGAATTACATAACTATGCTTATATTTCCATGCATATTGCCGAAATTTCCAGATTTTAAGATAATTTATGAATGCTTACATTACCAAGTATGAATTTTGAGATGTTTTAACATGATATTGATGCTTGGGTCTTTAGACCCCAATTAAAGATTGTTGTTTGAAGACTATTTGTGCTATGAGCACCCCATGATGAGATTATCCATAGATTTTGATAAAGATTTTACCTTTTGGTCCTAAGCTAAAGATAAAGAAATCCATTTCACAGATTCAGACTTATAAATTTAGCTCTACAGATTTATAATTGGTTTTATTATAAATCATTAGACTATATTAAAAGTTGATTTGTAATGAGATGAGTGAAACAAATAAAAAAGGAGTAGTATTTAGCACCAAGTTGGGAGTGATTCCAAGGTCTCCTACCCCAGAACTACATAGACAACATAGGTACAAATTATTAGATTATTCCCACTTCTACGTGGATAACTCAGATGTGATCACTTAGCTCAGGTTATACTCCCTGGCAAGAGTATGACACCTCTCCCCAACGTGAGGTTTCTTCCTTAGGAGGACAAGACGTGGGACCCTCCTCAATGTGGGTAAGACGTTGGACTCCATGTAGCTCGCATAGTTTATGTCAGTTAAGAGAACCTCCCAAATAGAAAAGCTTTTAGAAAACTAAGTGTAAAGACTCACAACTTCATTTCAGATTTGTGCTTTACAGAAAGACTTTTAGTTATAAGATTTTAGCTTTCAGATTTTAGATTTAAGAGTGAGTCCTTCCTACACTTAGACATATGATTTAAAGAGAGAATATAAGTACAAATTTTAGAACTAAATGTTACGACTCACTAGATTTATAAAGTATGACTTACTTCTTATTATTTCAGTACTTCAGATATTCCAGCTTATGTGAGTCATTTACATTCAGTGTGCATGATATTTTCTTTAAAATGTGATGATACTATTTATTTATGCATTCACCCCCATATACTCAGTACATCCTCAAAGTACTGATCCATATATAAGTTTATGTGCTACATTGTCTCATAATGTAGGTTCAGGTGATCAGTCTCAGCAGCGAGAGTGACTTCCAAGCATCTCATCTACATCCCTGCAAATAGTGAGTCCTCATGTTTCGAGGACCTACTTTCCAGCTTCCCATCTTTATAGCATTTGATTTATCATTTTCAGTTTAGTCTGAGTCAGTTGGGGGTCTGTCCCAATGACTCTCTAGATCTTTAGTAGTAGAGGCTTGTTATACTATTAGTTTCTTTGTCTAGACTTTTCAGTATTTGCTATTCAGACAGTGTTTTCATATTATTTTCAGCTCAGTATGTCATAATATGGTGTCATTGCTTGACTAGTTTATCTTGAAGTAAGTTCCAAACTTAGTAACAGGCTCAAAGGGTTAGCTTGGGGCTATTTGTAGCCTTGAGAACTATGTGACATCTCGGGATGAGATTTTGGGGCGTTACACGTACATTATACCTTAACAAAAATTTCATCATTGGGACTCGAACCCATTGTCCAAACATGGACATCAAGTTAATTTAACATTTGGGACTGGAACCCATTTAGCCAACCAAACCCAAAGTTACAATTTAAATCAATATATGGCCATCAAGAACTTTTCAAAGTCCTTCAACAATCATTATCATGGTTATGCCAAAGCCTTAGTTCAAAAATACAATTTAGCTTGTGACTATATCATTATCATTGATAATTTCACAAACAGGTTGAGGGCATACCATTATCAAAGCCAAAATCATCAAATTTGGGGTTCAACCACGTCCCATTAATTAAATCACCATTACCATGCACCCACATGTGCAAAACAATAATTAAAACATGGACAATCACAATATATACCATAGAAAACAATATTCGAGGATATGTATTCAAACCCCTCAACCTTGGTTTCAAAACTACCATTTATGATTCATGAACAATGCTTTAAACATATGCTTTTAGTAAACTAAGAATGAGGGAAGAGTCACATGCCTGACTTATGAAGATTCACGGAGAGAAATTGACTCTTGAACACTTAGACGGCCACTTTGGAGAAACCCTAGCCAATTTTGCTTGAGATGATTTTGAGAGAGTAAAGCGGATGTTTTGATCTTGTAAAGTGTAGAATGAATGCCCCCTAAGTGATTTAGGGATGTGGGGCCTTAAGGTTTGTAAGTAGGAAATGTCCAAAGTACCCCAACTTAAAGCTATACAAATGCCGCATGTCATTACAAGTCGACCCCTTAACTCGTGGTCACAACATACGACTCGTAACCTTGAGTCATCGCCAAGATAGTGAGTTTGACACCCATATACTGTCCAAATTACAGATCCATGATCCTATTCATAACATGACCATACGACTCTTATGGTATAGTCGTATCTAAGATAGAACCCAAAAGGATTAGACACTGGAAAAATATAACTCAATCCTACCACTCATAACATGGTCTTACAACCAGCAGTGAGCCACTCGTACTCAGAGAAGAACTTAGCCAGTTACACACTAGTTTGGTTACGACTTAGGTCCCTAGACCCGTAACCACACCATACAACTCGTATGGTGAGTCATCAATAGAATAGTGAGCACAAAGCTCAAGGAATTATAATGGATCAAGATCCTGGGCATTTCAGTATCCTCTCCTTAAGATCATTCGTTCTCAAGGATGAGACAATGTATTGACTAGCACAATTAAACCCCAAAAATCTCTACTCTTACCTTTAAGATAAAAAACAAAATACCAAGGAAACCTTCAATTTTCCTTTAACAAAGATAGAAAATAATGATGTTAAGATCCATACATACCTTAAGCATGATATTCCAGAGCGGGGAATAGGAATGGATACTTGGAATTTATGTCGTCTTTGTCTTCCCACGTAGTTTTCTCAAACTTTTGGTTTTGCCATAGAACATTTACCGGAGCCATGTATTTCATTTGCTACCGACGAACTTGTCGATCCAAGATCCTCACCGGGACCTCCTCATAGGAAAAAGAATCCAAAATACCAATGTTCTCTAAGGGAATAACCAACGAAGGACCACCCACACATTTTCGCATCATAGACACATGGAATACCTGATGGATGGAACTCATGCTAGAGGGCAAATCCAACTCATATGTAACTTTACCAACCCTTCTCAAAACCAAGTATGAGCCAACATACCGGGGACTTAGCTTTCCCTTCTTTCCAAAGTTGATTAAATAAGCTCGCAACATATCTTCCAATGTCTGAATGGTTCTTTCTGCTTGCCTTTCTTCTTGTGGGTGAAAAATGGTGCTAAGGCTTACTTTAGTCCTCAAACCATGCTGAAAAGAGCACTATAAATGCGATGAGAACTGAATACCATGACCCATAATAATTGAGACAAGCGCACAATGCAACTTTATGAAATCCTGAAGGAACAACTTTTCATAGTCCTCGGCAGAATAATTATTCCTCACTGGCATGAAGTGAGAAAACTTGGTCATCCTATCTACGATGACCCAAATAGAGTCACACTGATTCTGCGATCGCAGAAGGATGGTAATGAAATTCATATTGATTATCTCCCACTTCCACACCGGCATTTCAATCTCTTTAAGTAGCCCATTGGGCCACATGCATTCGACCTTTACTTGCTGGTACACCATACACTTAGACACAAAGTTGGCTATATCCCGCTTCATGTTATTCTACCAATAAATCTCCTTAAGGTCATGATAAATCTTTGTTGAACCTGGATGATTCGTATACTGCAATTCATAGGCCTCGTCCAAGATCCTTCATCATAAACCATCAACATACGGAACACAGAACCTCCCTTGGTACCTCAAGATACCATCGCTACCGATATCAAAGGCCATCATCTTCTGCTTACCCACATCATTTTTAATCTTCATTAAGAGAGGGTCTAATACCTGTTTCTCCTTTATTCCAGAACCAAGAGATGATTGCATCACTTGTTACAGAAATGCACCACCATCCTCAGAGTCTAAGAGACGAACACAAAGGTTAGCCAAATGATGAATATCCTTTACCAATTCCTGCTTATCCTTCTCACAACCTGCTAAGAGCATCAATAGCCATGTTAGCTTTACTTGGATGGTAGTGAAGGCTCATGTCATAATCCTTGAACAACTCAAGACACTTCCTTTGCATGAGATTAAGCTCTTTCTGGGTGAACTCGTACTGTAGGCTCTTATGATCAGAAAAAATATCAATATGGACCCCATACAAATAATGATGCCAGATTTTCAATGCAAACACCATGGCTAACAACTCCAAGTCATGAGTCGGAATTTTTTCTTATGAACCTTTAAC
The DNA here is from genome assembly GCF_002878395.1 of Capsicum annuum. Taxonomy (NCBI): domain Eukaryota; kingdom Viridiplantae; phylum Streptophyta; class Magnoliopsida; order Solanales; family Solanaceae; genus Capsicum; species Capsicum annuum. The sequence goes on along the minus strand of NW_025822763.1, from coordinate 129,890 downwards.
TATCAAGTGGCATAAGCAACCACCTTGCCATGCTGTATCAAAACACAACCCAAACCAACATGGGATGTATCACAATGGATGAAAAAACCCTTGATGCTTTCAAGTAGAGTAAAGACCAGCGCTGAAGTCCACTTGTCTCTCAGCTTCTCAAACCTATCCTCACAAGTATCAAACCATAAGAACTTCACCCTCTTCTGAGTAATTTGGTCAATGGAGAAGCAATAGAAGAAAATCTTTCCATGAACCTCCTATAATGATCGGCTAAACCCAAGAAACTAAGAATCTCGATTGGAGTCGTAGGTCTAGGCCACTTCTTAACAATCACAACCTTATAAGGATCCACCATGATCCCCTCACTAGACATAACATGACTCAGATAAGTCATAATATTCAACCAAAAAGAGAACTTAGCATACAACAACTAATCTTTCAAAGTCTACAACACAAGGCAGAGGTGATTGCCATAATCCTCCTTACTCTTAGAATACACTAAGATGTCATCAATGAAGATAATCACAAACAAATCTAGAAACTGGCGAAAGACCCTATTCATCAGGTCTATGAATGTCGCAGGGAAATTAGTCAACCCAAAAGACATGACCAAGAACTCAAAATTCCTATACTGGGTGCAGAAGACAGTTTTTGGAATATCCACCTCCCTAATCTTTATCTGATGATACCCATACCAAAGATCGATCTTGTTGAAAACTTAGCACCTTGAAGCTGATCAAATAAATCATCTATTCTTGGAAGAGGGTACTTATTCTTTACTGTTACCTTATTCAATTGCTAATAATTAATATACATCTGAAAGGAACCATTCTTCTTACACACGAACAACATTGGTGAACCCTATGGGACATACTAGGATGGATAAAACCTTATCTAAGAGATCCTTTAGTCGCTCCTTAAGCTCCTTCAACTCAGCCTGATCCATTCTTTATGAGGGAATAAAGATAGGACGAGTGTACGAAACAAGATCAATACCAAAATCTATTTCCTTACCAGTAGGGAAACCACGTAGATCATCATGGAAAACTTCAAGAAACTCATTTACCACCAGAACAGACTATAAGAAAGGCCCTCCTGAGTTAGAGTCTTTAACCCAGACTAAATGGAATAGAAAACCCTCGAAAATTAACTTTGGGTTCTAATGTATGATATGAACCTTCCCTTAGGCTCTAGGAAACTTCCATCCCATTCTACAATTATCTCATTAGGGAATTTAATAATGACCTTGTGTGTCCGATAGTATAGAGAAGCATAGCACGAGTACAACCAATCTTTCCTTAATATGACATCAAAATTAACCATGTCTAATTCAAACAAATCTACCAAAGTCTGTCGACCACCCATAGGTACCACACAACCCTTATAGACTCTTCTAGCAACCACAGAGTCGCCTACCAAGAAAAGGGTCCAAAAATACAGTCGAGACCAAAACCAAAATACACAACCATAAATGGGGTCACATAAGAGAGAGTGGACCCAGGATCAAGTAAATAATACATATCATGGGAAAAGAGTTTCAACATACATCCGAAGATGCCTCAGACTTCTAACAGGTAATGAGTGCATAAAGATGGTTTGGACCAGTGTCGGAACTAGAAGTGGTACCCTTTGATGCAGGAGCTGATGAATAGGCAATAAGAACCTTATTTGCCTAGAAGCAACTCTAGAGGGATAATCCCGCTGCATATGTCCGATCTGACCACACATAAAACATCGGTTCCTCTTCTTCTCACACTAACCACGGTGGTGCTGACCATAAAATTTGTACAAAGGGTAGGATGGCATTGGTTGGGCCCTACTGGCCAAAGATTGGGCACCCTATGCCCTAGAAGTATCCCCACCCTAAGAATGTCGGTCACCAGACGACTTTAGGTAGGGAGTACTAGCCATCAAATAGGAGTTAAGACTTTCCTAATTCTTCTTCCTAGACCACTTCCCACTCTGTTGCTGGCCTCCACCCTATATTAAATATTGGAATTTATTACTCTACCTCTCACCAATCTCAGCTTGCTTATTTTTGTTTTTTTAAACTGAAGTATATACACAACCAATTTGGAGATATCCATGTCCTTGTTTAATAAGGTAGTCTTGCTATCAAGAATCAACTCATGAGATAATCCTGAAGCAAACTTACATAGTCTAGACCTCATGCTAGAAACCAACTGAGGAGCACACCTAGACAATTGATAAAATTTCAAGGCATACTTTTTAACTGTCATTCTCCCTTGTTTCTAGTTAATAAATTCTTCCGTCTTCACCTTCCTCAACTCCTGAGAAAAGTAGTGGTCCATAAATATACTAGAAAAATCACCCTACAAGTAAGAACCATCATCTTCACCTCTAAACTATTCCCACTCTTTGTACCACTGGTACGCCACATCCTTTAATTGATGGGAATCAAACTCCATACCCTCAATCTCTGGAGCATGCATAACCCAGAATATCTTCTCCATCTCATCACAAAACTTTAAGGATCCCCCTCAACCTTAGTACCAATAAATATAAGACGATGCAACCTCATAAAATGGACAACTCTAATGGCCTTAGATAAACCTATAACAGCACCAGTAGAACCCAACTGTTGTGACTGAGATGTCACCAACTGGGTCGATAAGTTAATGAAGCGTCAAAACTCAACATTAGTAACCTCTCCTTAAGGAGACTGAGTATAAGTGTTGCCCTCAGGAGTAGGATTAGCAGGGAAAGGTGGGACTCCATGATGAACGTCAAATGCAGCGACCCTTGACTGGGTCTGTATGCCAAAAGTTAGATTGCTCCATCCATATTATCCTCAAATAGGATAGAAAAAGTTCCACAAACAATAGATCTTATTAGAGACATGATCAGAAAGATGAATGAATAAAAAATAAGAGGGATCCAAGACCTTAGACTCTACAATCCAAAAATAAAACAACAATAAAGGGAAACATTCCTAAATATCTTATAGCCCCTCCCTTATAAGTGTGGCATGCTATACACCCATAAAAGAGACTCTACTCAACATGGATTTATGGATACCTAATCCACCATGAACCTGGCTCTGATACTACATCATCATGACTTAAACCAGGGCCTAGTTGTGATGGGTACCTCAAGTCCTACATGGACCAAAGATCATCCCCTTTGCCTAACTGAGCCATACCTCAAGTTCTTCATGGACAAAAGATCACCCCCTTCGCCTAACCGAGCCAACATAACATCCTTAAATGTCAGATGATTTTTGATCATACAACAAGATAACACCTAATAAAACCAATTATAAGTCATGATACGTTTATACCAACCACCAGTAACCGGATAACCATCTGTCACTATTCAATCATCCAAACCAACCAAGTCCACAGTAATTCAACAAAGCCTCTACAAACTAAAGGTCAATAAAATGTCAGGACATGCCCTTAATAATAGCCGAATCTAATATATAAAAGATAGTCTAAATATAAAAATTAAACCACAATATGAACTGGGGTCTTCTAAAGAATAAAAGCTCACCACTTCAATCTGACTCACTAGCTAATCCCAAATCTAATTCACTGAGTAGAAGCCGTGAAAGTATGGCTAGTTGCTGCATCACATAGAGTTACAACATCTATAGACGGTTAGCAATTGGAGCGCTAACATGTAACTTAGGGATAGATAAACAAAATAATGCCATGATAATGGTTCAAAACCAATACAACATTCAATGCATAATATCATATGAAGTACATATACATATATATAATACCACATGCTGGTGTAGGAAGCTAGGCTTAGTATGAACTTTAACAACCTTAACAGGGTTGTGTCACATAACTATCACATAACAAGGAACCCATGGCTATATGGGCCCAGATCTCCCCTAACTGTAAGGTCTTTAGTGCTTGTATCCATACGAACCATAGAATATCCATATCTGTATATGCCTTTATGGGGGTCTCATACCTCCCGACAAAGTAAAGGTGACTTAAGAACCAATATATACAATATGGAGGACTCAAAACTCCCATTTATATAACTAATATGGGGGACTCAAACCTCCCGATTATGTAGACACCCGCATCGGCTAGTGCAATTTCTGGTGTTAGTCCTTCAGGACTTCCACCTTCATAGACTGGCTATACATCCCGCTCTTAAGACCAATTTAAAATATTTAACCCATTATATATATAAGAACCCCATCGGTATCGTCATACCAACCTTGATTACAAGCGTACATTATGCCTTAATAACAAATTCATTATTAGCACTCGAACCCATTGTCCAAACAAGGACATCAAATTAATTTAATATTAGGGACTCGAACCCATTTAGCCAACTAAACCCAAGGTTAAAATTTAAATCAATCTATGAAAATCAAGGCCTTTATAAATACTTCATCAATCATTATCATGGTTATGCCAAAGCCTTAGTTCAAAAATACAATTCAACTTGTGACCATATCATTATCATTGACAATTTCATAAACAGATTGAGGGCATGCCATTATCAAAGCCAAAATCATCAAATTTAGGGTTCAAACATGAACCCTCAATTAAATCACCATTCCCTTGCACACACATGTCCAAAACCATAATTAAAATATGCATAATCCCAATTTAAACCATAGAAAATAATATTTAAGGATATGCATTCAAACCCCTTAACCTTGATTTCAAAACTACCATTAATGATTTATGAACAATTCTTTAAACATAATGATTTTAGTAAAATAACAATGAGCGAAGAGTCACGTGCCTGAATTACCAAGATTCACAGAGAGAAATTGACCCTTAAACCCTTAGATTGCCACTTTGGAGAAACCCTAGCCAATTTTGCTTGAGAGGATTTTAAGAGATTAAAGAGAATATTTTGATATTATAAAGTGTAGAATGAATACCCCAAAGTGTTTTAGGGACATGGGGCCTTTAGGGTTTTATGTGGGAAATTTCCAAAGCACCCCCAACTTAAATCTGTAAAAAGACAGCATGTTGTTACGAGTCAATCCCTTAACTCGTGGTCACAACATACGACTCATACACTTGAGTCATCCCTAAGACAATGAGTTGGAAAACCATACACTATCCACCTTATGATTCTATGATCCCACTCGTAACATAATTATACAACTGTTATAGTCTAGTCATATCCAAGACAACATCCAAAAGGATTAGACACTAGACAACATACGGCGCAACCTTTCCACATGTAACATAGTCTTACGACTAGTAGTGAGCCACTCGTACTCAGATTAGAACTTATCTAGTTACACACTAGTTTGGTTATGAATTGGGTCCCTAGACCCGTAACTATACCATACGACTTATATGGTGAGTCGTCAATAGAATAGTGAGCTCGAATCTCAAGGAATTATTAAGGACCAAAATCCTGGGCATTTCAATAAGGAACTCATAGGTCTTCAATATCTCATGGATATTATAGTTCTGGCCAGATATATGCCATTATTATATCCTTCTCGACTTGTGGCTAATCACATATGGGCTAATGTCATATTTTGGTTAGAGAATGTTTTCCATATGTTCAGTCAGGTCATCACATCAGGTATTTCCTTAGACTTTGATAAATGTTAATAAGGGTTTTGGTCTGTTAGCTGCACCTATTCAGGATACTTGTAATAATACTGGTATGGGAAATAGAGATCGAGGTAATGGAAATTGGATTGCTAGAAATCATGCATTAAAAGTTTCTAGTAGAGGCCAGTAGAGAGTCTTTGCACTTAATAGGCAAGAGCTTTAGGCCTCAAATATAGTGGTTAGAGTTACTCTTTTTGGGTATTTATTTGATGCATATGCTTTGATTGATCTGTATTCTACCCGCTCTTATGTGTCCTTAGACAATCAGAGATGTTAAATTTTCTTTTTCTTATTGCTACTCCAGTGAGAGATTCTTTATTAGTTGAGTATGTATATCGTGATTGCCATATTATATTGGAAGGTAGCAATACCCTGCTAACTTGATTGTTCTTGGTATGATTGACTTTGATGTGTTAATGGGCATAGATTGGTTATCTCTTTGCTATGCTACTTTAGATTGTCATGCAAAGATAGTTTTGTTTGAGATGCATAATAAATCTAGTTTTGTATTAAAAGGAGGTCAAGTTCTAGAGGTCGGTAAAGTTATATCCTTTATGAAGGCTCTAGATTATTGAAGAAAGGCTGCATAGGTCTCTTAACTATGATAAGTGATGATAGAGAGGGGATACTTAGTTTTGAGGAGCTACTTATTGTGAAGGAATTTTCTAATGTATTTCCCAAGGAATTTCTAGAATTACCTCCAATACAAGAGGACCTCCAATATTTATACCTCTATAACATATCGTACAGGCAGAGTTGAAGAAACTAAAATAGTAGTTGCATGGCTTGCTAGATAAGATTTTCATTAGACTGAGAGTGTCACCATGGGGTGCATCGGTTTTATTTGTAAAGAAAAAAATTGGCCTCTAAGAATGTGTATTGACCACAAATAGCTAAACAAGGTAACAATATGTAATAAGTATCTGTTGCCTTATATAGATGACCTGTTTGATCAGTTACAAGGAGTGTCGATTTTTCAAAGATTGACCTCCAATCAGGTTATCATCAGCTTAGAATTAGGGAAAAAGATATTTCTAATACCGTATTCAGAAATCGATATGGGTATTATGAGTTTCTTGTGATTCCTTTTACGTTAACCAATGCTACAGCTGCATTTATGGACTTGATGAATAGGGTGGTCATGCCATTTGTGGAAAAAATTGTGATAGTATTTATTAATGATATTCTGATGTATTCTCATAGCCAAGAAGAACATAAGAGTTATCTAATGACTGTATTGTAGACATTGTGGGAACATAAGCCTTATGCTAAGTTTTCAAAGTGCAAATTTTGGAAAGATTCAGTATCATTTTTAGGGCATGTTGTCTCCAAAAATGGAATCACAGTGGATTCTTAAATGATAGAAACAATACAAAAATGACCTAGGCCTACTTCACCTACAAATATTCACAACTTTATAGGTTTGGAAAATTATCATAGGCATTTTGTGTAGGATTTCTCTAAAATAGAAGCTCCGACCAAGTTGACATAGAAAAATGTGAAGTTTCAGTGGATAATAATGTGAGTAGAGCTTTTTGAAACTCAAAACATATTTAACCAGCGCATAATTATTAGACTTACCATTTAGTTTTAGAGGATTCAAGGTATTCTGTGATGTTTAAAGAGATGGATTAGGATGTGTTCTCTTCCAAACTTATCATGTTGTAGCCTATACTTTTAGGCAGTTGTAAAACATGAGCTTAACTATCCTAGGCATGATTTAGAGATGATAGCAGTGGTATTTGATCTTAAAATTTAGAGGCCTTACTTATATGGTTAAATTTGTGAGATTTATACTGATCATAAGACCTTGAAGTACATTTTCCAGCAGATGGATCAAAATCTTCAACACCATCGGTGGATGAAATTACTCAAGAATTATTATTATGCTATATTGTATCATCCCCAAAAGCTAATATTGTGGTTGATTCTTTGATCATAAATTCTATGGGTAGTTTCGCACATATAGCTAATGGAAAAAGAAAATTGACGGAAGATATGCAAAAAATTAAAGGCACAAGTGTCAGATTTGGTGTTGGAAAGTCATGGGTATTTTTGATTTGTGTTAAAGCTAAATCTTCTTCAATAGAACACATAAAGTCCACTCAATATAACGATGTCCAACTACATAATTACCAAGATAGGTTCCTAGCTTGTCTAAATAAGATGATGAGTGTTAAATGTTATGGTATTCACTGATTAGGTAACTGATTATGTGTACCAATGAAGATGGGTTAAGACGAGTCAATTTTGAGAAATCTCACAACTCCAGATATACCATACACCCTGGATCTACTAAGACGTATCATGACCTAAAGAAATTGCACTGGTGGAAAGTTATAAAGAAAGATGTTGCTAACTTTATTTCTAGTTGTCTGACATGTGAGCAGGTAAAAGCGAAGCATCCACAACCAGCAGGATTAATGCAAGTTACCATGGATTTTGTAATTAGGCTATCATGAATCTTTAAAAGTTATGACTTTATATGGGTAATTGTAGACTGGCTTCTTGCCAGTAAAGACTACATATAATGGAGTAAAATATACCTAGTTATTTATAGATAAAATTTTTTGACTTCATGGAGCTCCATTGTACATCATTTCTAACTGAGGATCACAGTTTACTTTCACTTTTGGAGATCTCTTAAAGAAGCATTGGGCACCCGAGTAGATATTAGTACTTTATTTTATCCACAGATGGATGGACAGTCTAAGCATACTATACAAATCATGAAAGATATATTGAGAGCTTAAATTCATGATTTTGGAGGTAGTTAGGATACTTACTTACCCTTAGCTAAATTTGCTTATAATAATAGTTTTCAGTCAAGCATTTAGATGGCTTTATGTGAAGCCTCGTATGGTAGACGATGTCATTCTACTATCAACTGGTTTAAAGTCGGAGAGGTAAAGGTTTTAGGACCAAAGTTGGCATAGAAGTCTATGGACAAGGCCCAATTGGTTAGACAGAGGTTTCTCATAGCTCAAAGTAGATCAAAGTCTTTTATGGATAAAAGGAGAAAAGATCTAGTGTTCTCAGTTGCAGATAAGGTGTTTCTATGAGTCTCCCATATGCAGGGTGTGATGAAATAAGGAAAAGAGATAAATTGAGCCCAAGATATATAGGACCATATGCGATACTTTATAGAGTAGGAGGCATGGCGTATCATTTGGCACTCCCTTTTCATGACCCAAACCGGGGCCTAGTCGTGATAGGTATCCCAAACCAGCCAAGGCTTGAGATACCCCTAACACATAGTTAATAACAAGCAATGAAAGCCAACCAAGATAATAAGAAAAATATATAAATCGAAAAGAGAGTTTGAGAGTCAAAACCAAATCCACCATGATAACCCATTACTGTCCACTAAGCCTCTAATTCAAGGAATACTAATCAAGCTGGAGCATGTCCTTGATTATGAAAAAGGAAATCCAAAAGTACTAAAAATAATAAATGAAACTAAGAGAGAGATCAAGCCTTAAAGGATAGAGGGCCCATGACTTCACAACTGACCAACCGGCATATCAAACCACCTAACACTGCACAAGGTCACAATAAAAACCCTCGAAACATACATTATGAAATAATATAGCGTTTGAAGATGATCAATACAGCGAGCACTGACATGCAACCCAAAGAAAGGGATAAAACATATGTAATTACCAAAAATTCAGTCATAAAACACATTTGCAACAATTGTACATATATATTTAGAATGTCGATATAGGGGCAAGGGACATGAATCATGATTGTTTGAAAAATTAACCCCGAATTATGTAGCTCGTATCAATCTTCTAGGCACCCACAAGCTATATGGGTCTGGCTCCCCCTGCCAGAAGGGCCTCCGTTCATGTTAGCTGTATGTATCGAGGAATGCCTAAATACATCAAGGTGATATTCATAAAAAATATAATATGTACAGCAAACATAATGGTCATAGACCTCCAAAATTGACAAATGAGGCTTCAAATATTGGTTCCTTCGGGATTACACCTTCTCGGTGAGCTACACAATTCTCTTTTAGACCAAATTAAAATAATTTTACACATAAGTCAACCATTAACCAAGGAGTCTTTTATTAATGAATTTCCAATTTGGTATCTTCATATGAATAAACATGCAAGATATTCCATTTATTCCATACCATAACCATTTAACTATTAAACTCCAAATTTCCTTTTAAATTCGAAACCATAGACACCAAGGGTGTCCCAAAACCTTTTTATCCATTTAAAATTTAATGCAAAGCAATGTTTCCAAAAGATGATTTTAACTCTTTAGAATCCTTGTTCAAAAATAAAATTATCAAGTGGGTTGGGGTTCATTAATAAGTCGTCAATTTGACAACTTACTAGCATTTTTTTAGTCTAAATTATTCTGCTTTTCCATTGATTTGTTGTTAATTTCTTACGAAATGCTCATTGGTGTAGGTAAAAGTTGAAATGGGAAGACGACCAGGGAAAATTGATAAAAATGAGCTAAGGAAAAGGTAAAAGAGAAGAAATATGAAAGAAAAGAGCCTAATGCTAGAAATCAGATGCAAGAATCTACCCTTAGTTACCGCGATCGCGGCCTGAGGGTCACAATCGTGATCAATAATCAAGTAAACTAATGGCAATAACGAGATGATCATCACAATTGCGTTATCACGATCAAAGTTAAGAGATGGTAATTGCGATTGGGTGGAAATAGAGTAAGGTGGCATTTATGTAATATTTTACAAATGTGAAATTGGGGCAAAAATAGGGGTTTAGAACTCATTTTCATCGGTCTTTTAGCCTATCTTTCATCTTTCTTTTGTATCTTATCACTTGGACCTTTAAGCAAATTTTGTACTAATCTTGAGCTAAGAAGACATTAGAGTAACTCCGAAGTGATGAATTGACAAATTCCATTGAAGATTTATTGGAATTTATATTATGGATAGACATTTTCCTCATATTTCATGAATCAATTTAGTATTCTAATCCTAAAAAGTGTTATACTTGTGCAAATATTCTAAAACCCCCAAACATTTGTATCCCATATTTGAATTTAACAAGTAACTCTTATTTCAAACTTTCTCGATCAGCACTCACATTGTTCCTCGTGGATTCAACCCTGACTCAAAGTTGGGTAATTATATTCACAACAACTGACTTGAAATTAATTTGATGTGTAAGTTTAGAATTATCAATAATGGCGCCATTATCGAGGGACAATTTGGCATATTGAGTTAGTTTTAAATTTTAACTCACTTGATTGGATTCAAGCTTGTAAATATTTTTTAGTGATTTTGTTTTGTTTCTTGTGTTTGGTAGATTTTTGTTTTTGTTTACTTGTTACTATGGCATCTTAGATTGAATATGAGTATGATGGTTGCAAATATTATCTTGTGTCAAGGCCTGACCCGAGGCCCTGGCTGTGATGGGCATCCCAAACCACTAGTGATATTATCCTCTCTAGGCCCGGGCCCATACAGATTAAAAATACATCACTAGGGAGTAAGACTTTCTTACTTATATACCCAGTATCCCTCCTGTATTTTGCTTATGTGGGACTCCTTCCTAAGTTGGGGTGTTACATACACCTCTTTATGGACTCAGCATCCTCGCTGAGGTTTGCCCCACCAAATGGGATTTGCCTAGACTCAGGACTTAGTTTAGCCCTGCCTTACCGAGATTTTACTACACTCAGTTTGAACTCTGGCCCATATCGACAGGGCTGACATAGGAGCAGCTTTGATACCAAGTTTGTAAAGCCTCAAAAATCTATCCCGAGACATCACATGGTGCTTAGGACAACAAGTGATGCCAAGCTAACCCTTCTAATGACATACTACTAAGCAACTTATTAAATATGAATGAATGACGAAGTTTACTAAGCGGAAACATGGAGAAATACTGAAATTCATAAAACACAATACTGATACCACTTTTACATTCTAATAAAGTTTGAAGAGAGGGGCTGAAATTACAATACTGACTCTAACTGACATCTGTGAAGCCTCTACTGTACTGACTATAAATAGTTAGGAAGATAATGTAACTATCTCTAATCAATACATATGAGTAAGAAAAGACACAACATAAATAAATTCAACTGAAGTCCTTAAAATAGAAGGACTCATCACCTTGCTAGCTGGAATCAGCAACTGTCTGAGTCTGAATGTGCCTACTAGATCTTGTGACTAGATTATGAGATAATGTAACATATAGACATTTATGTGGATCAGTAAGTTGAGGATGTACTGAGTATATGGGGGTGTATGAATTAAGTCAACAATATCATTACTCTTTATAAAATCATGCATGCTGATATAAATGACTTATATAGCTTGAATAAATCTGAAATCTAAATTTGATAAATCATGAATAATGAAACATGTAGCATAAATCTCGTGAGTCATTATACTTAGTTATAAAATCTGTATTCTCCTCTTATTCTCGAAGCTTGCAAGCAAAAAGGAATCTTAAAATAATAACTTTCAAAACTTATGCTTTTATCTTGAGGAGGATCGGACTTTGGGAACACAAGGACTTGGGAACTTTAGGACTATAAAACTTTGGAGACTTGGAGACTCTGGGAACTTGGGAGTTTCTTCTAACTGACATAAACCATGTGAGCTGAGAGGGAGACTAACGTCTTTCTCACATTGGGGAGAGCTTTCTACCCATGCCATCGAAATAGAACCTTAAATTTAGTGATCTGTATATTAACCCACTTGGGGTAAATCATAATCCTATGGTGGCTCGTATTTATGAAGCATGAGACCTTGGAATCAAGCCCAACTTGATACTAAGTACTACTCCCATACTTAGGCTCAGAACTTTTAGAAAATCCACCCTAAAACAGTACAAGGATGTATAGAGAAAGCCAATTATACTTCTCTTTGCTTTAAATCTTAAATAGAATGGATTTCTATTTTCGCTTAGGATTCAAAGATCAATTTTCTTTATTGAAACTTGGTAACCAATCATCAAGGAGGTTTAAAATCATGATCTTCTCAAAATATCAACGCTAAATCTTAGGGCTTAAAGCCCATGTTTCAAACTTATGTTAAAACACCAAAATGTTCATGCTTGATAATGTAATTATTGATAAATCAACTCAAAATTTGAAAAAATATAATCATGTGCATAAATTTTCGAAAGTAGACATGTAAATCAATATCCAATTCACTTAAGGTCTCAAAATCATGCAGTTAGCAACATGGGGTATAAACCCTAACTTAAATTTCATGGAAATCATATCAAAATTTAGAAATTTGTTACCTAAGGTAAGTTTTTGGGCACAAGAACGAAAGAATTATTCTTGTTGAAACCCTACATACCTTATTTGGCTTGATTTGATAGAACAAGTTGACTTTTGAAGCCTTGAAAATGCTCTTGGAGGCTTTTCTGAAGGTTCTTGATTGGTGATGTTTTGATTCTTGAGTTTTCTTAAAGAAGGGTTTGAACCTTGTTCTTGAGGGTTTATCTTGAAGCGAGCCCTAATTTTGATGATATGGATGAATATGAAGTTATGTGCTTTGATTTGATGTAATTAGGTTTTAAAAAAGGTGGAAAGGACCCAAAAATCCTTTTAAAAATGGCTTAAAATTGCTAAACGGAGGTCCCCGACGATTTGAACGACGAACCGTCGCCCTGGGGACGGACCGTCCCTTCAACCCATCACTTTTTGGCCAGAAAACAGGCTTACTATCTCAGTTATGATGGTTTGGGTGATGGTCCGTCGCAGGCACGACGCTGGCCCTCCCGTCACAGTTTGGCAGTCTGGATAGCTCACAGTAAAACGGCCATAGCTTTTTACCCCGATATCAGATTTTGGAAAAATTGATATAGTTGGAAAGATAATTAAATTATTTATCTGTTGGTGGGTAATGAGCTCAAAAATTCATAGTATAAAAAATATATTCTCGTTTGAAGTTGACTATACCAAAATCTTTCTTATGAATTCAATCGGTAAGGGATGTTTTGATTCACTTAATAGCTCGGACATTTCTGAGGCCTTAATACACATCAAACTTGATCATAAAACTACCAAGTCACTAAAATTTATTTCTCATGAGTTTGAAGCATGGTTCTACTATCGATTGGAATTATCAGGGTATTACAATATCTCCCTCTTGGGAATATTCGTCCTCGAATGAGGTTTGTTAGCTGAGAAAACTGAGGATGCACAACTGAAATAAATTGCTAAACTAATTCTACATTCTTCTAATCCTTTAAGTACTTCTGGGAATGCATGAACTTATAATAAGAATAGCTATATAGCTGAATCTTTGATTAGAAAAGAACTGAATTAAGGAAGACTATCACCTTTGGTTGGATCTGAGTTCACAGAGAAGAGATGAGAGGTTTATGACATTAAAACTCAGGATATTAACACCTCGTCCTTGGGATCATTCATCCTTAAATAATACTAATTTGGTTGAAATACTAGAAAAGACTAAGATGATATACAGGATACTTACGGACTGAACCATGACTTAATAATTGAATCTGAAACTGATGCATTATGTATGTACTGAACTGAATTTCGCAATCTACTTGGATGTGAACAAACTATCTCTTGAAATGGTGATACTTGTGAAATTTTAGGTAGTGAGACTAGACTAAATCGGAAGATGTAAACTAGATTTCTAGCTGCATGGACTAAATCATGCCGAATGCTCTCCCCTAAATAGGGTATTTCTTCAACACTTTTCTAAGAAATTTCTAAGGCCATTAGGTAGTAAGGGACTCTGGGCATGATCTAAACAAGACCTCAGAATAAGGAATTACAACATTGCTCCAAATATAGCATGGAACATAGACCTGTGAATCATAAGTCGGGATAAAAGTACTAGGCCTAATGCAATGCAACTTCTCACTTTAAAGCTTAGCCACACTTCCAAAATACTCTCTCAACTAAACTTTCCCCTTAAACACCATACTTATTAACTCAACTTATAATTCTCACATGACCGTTGACAAATCCATCTACCAAAGTCTAACTGAACCCAACTCTCTCATTATGGTCAGGCCTAACTCAAAATCACAAGGTATCACACATAACACCAGTCAGAATCATGAATTCACAAGTATCTACACTTTTCACAACTTCTTATCTCCAGAATAATCCTCATTACCACTCCAACAACTACAATCCACCTAGTACTAGACATTCACTAATGCTCAATGCATCCCTCCACATGTATACAACCATGACATTCAAGTCTATCTTCATAACCCCATATGCACTTCTAAACAAACGTTCATAAAACATCTTTTCCATTTCCTACAAATCTCTATCAAGAACAACTTCCATGCACTATTATTAAAAAGATATACATAAAATTTAAACTACTCACACATAGAATATAAAACTTTAACTAACCATGACGTGTATCAATGACTTGTCCTCAATCCTACTTCTCACTTATAGCTTTAGCTAAAATAAGCATACAAAAATCTTTTACTAACAAGAAATGTTTACTCTCTCCCATCTAGACAACTGTTCGTCATCACTATCTTGACCTAAGGAAAGGTAATAAAAATTTAGAACATGAGGACCTGAAATATGAAGGGATACTGTGTATAACTTGACACTTAACTGAGGATTGAGGACTAGAATATTTAACATCATGAACTCATCAAAGAGATCTCATCTAAGGACATGCATGATATAAATTAGAATTTCACTGATTATTAAGAGTATTGCTTGAGTGCTTGAACTGAACGTACTCTAAAGCTTAAGTACATGAGTCATGAGCTGCATAACCTAAATTTGGAGTTCATCACTTATGGATTGTGATTCCAACTGCTGAAAGAACTGAAACTCTTCATTTTGGGAACTAAGAGGGTACACGATTCTCTATCATATGCATGAACTTGAACTATGATCATGGAACTGAAACATAAGGCATGAGTAGGTATTGGGATAACTAGAAATACTGAAATAAGAATGGGTCAGACATCATCCTCTCTTACGGTTTTTCTATACTACACAGGCATTTCAACAAGAATCTGGAAGTCTAACTTGTTACTCTTTCTGTCATCTCCCCCTTAGACTTAAGCTATCACTCTCAATCTACGAACCACTATAGAAACTTTAATCTAAACTACAATCACTTTAAATCACTTTATTCTAGAGTCTAGGATAAAATCAATACACATAAAACTAAACTTATTCTGAAGGACTGTATCTTCACGTATAACACCCAATGCTAACACCTTCTTCTAAGATTCAACTCTTAGATTTCTATAGCCCCATAAGCCATCATATAACAACTTAAACAATCACCAACTTAGATTCTAACACTAAAAATGGATACCTCTAAACCTTTGATGAACTTTCCTCATACTCTGCTAATATCACATCTCTAACTTACCACATCACCAACGTGTAACCCATAAGTTAACTAACAAGAACACCATATACTATACAACCTTATTCATACTTATCAATTCAAGGGGTACTACTAACCACACAACACTTAATAAAATTAAAAAATAATAAAGCCCCATATAACCTTGGGCACTCCTCTACGTCATACTTGCAACATCATACTTCATTGCGAACAAATAAACTTAAGATTTTGCATACACTATTCAAGCCTACTAGATCACTTCCATACAACTAGCCACACTAACTAAGAAATTATTACACCCACCTTGCTAATCATATACTATTCAAACTTAGTGTTTGGTGCTAGGCATGATTAACCTCACATACTAATATCACTTGGAATCTATAGAATAAAACATCAAGAAACACTAGTCAACTAGAACTTCATAGCAACAATATTCAATCATAATCATATGGCCGATATTATCATAATACATTAATACTTCCTCCTTATACACATCGTTGCTATTTACCCTTCCATACATCTTAATTACTATCATAGCTCTATAAATTTCAGCTAAACTCTTTTTTGCAATCTCTACGGAAGCCTAAATTAATGATATTAAACCACCAAATAGTTCATTTATATCCTATACTTTCAATCACAATAAATACCATCAATAAATCCTTCCGTACTTCAAGAAAACAATAATTCACCTTAACTAATAACTCCCTCTCTATACTCCACCAAACTAACACACAGAAACATATCAACATAATGCAAAATCTATAGCATGCATAAATTTATCTCTATACTTTTTATCAATCATCATGCTCACTTTTATTGCCACTACTTTTCTATACCCATACTTCCAACTATAATAAGGTTCTACTACTCATAAATCATAATACTAAATTTCATAATATCCATCGAATGCACACTATAATTAACAGTCTAGGTTCATACTATCTCCTCGCATAAGCATTATCTGTATTAAAAGGGTCAACGGGCAATCTGAATACATATCTAATTCTGCATCAACTGAACAACTCATAAGAATTAGGACATAACTTTCAGCTTGAGGGACTTATGACACACTAAAGGGCTCCTCTCAAACCCTTTGGGTGCATTCTAAAACTTCTTGCTAGCAAATCTGAAAGCATTGTCAAGGAAGAAAATTGGAACTTGCCGATCATGTTATTATCTCCAGAACATTACTTAGATAGAGAAGTATAGATTAACATTATGGATACTGAGGAGAAATTTGAAAGCACATCTGACTTGGGCTTAGTTCACTATAAAGCACTTCAATCTTTAGAACTTAAAAGAACTGATGGGATACTCTATAGCCTTTTTATAATCATATAATTATCTGTGGAGAATTAAGCTTGACTATTTCTGGTACCTTAAAAATAAGATAGAGATGACCTGAATAGAGTAGGATGAGAAGCTATTTAAGTTCCTTAGAGAACCTTTCTATAACATGATCTGAGACTTGAAAGAACGGAGATATTTCCTAAATGCCCTGTAGCATCTCGAAGAAAAGTATAGACGTCTCCGTACCATTCCACAAGACTCTACTAGACACAGCTTCACAGACACCCTAGGACACTTGAACTCTGTTCTCTAATACCAAGTTTGTAACACCCCAAAAATCTATCCTGAGACGTCACACGATGCTTAGGACCACAAGTGATCCCAAGCTAACCCTTCTAATGGCATAATACTAAGCAACTGATTAAATATGAATGAATGACAGAGTTTACTATGTGGAAACATAGACAAATACTGAAATATATAAAACACAATACTGATACCACTTTTACATTCTAATAAAGTCTGAAGAGAGGGTCTAGAATTACAATACTGACTCTAACTGACATCTGTGAAGCCTCTACTATACTGACTATAAATAGTTGGGAAGATACTCCAACTATCACTAATCAATACATATGAATAAGAAAAGACACAACATAAATAAATCTAACTGAAGTCCTCGAAGTAGGAGGACTCATCACTTTGCTGGATGGAATCTGCAATTGTCTGAACCTGAATGTGCCTACTAGATCTTGTACCTACATTATGAGACAATATAGTAAATAGGCATATATGTGGATCAGTACTTTGAGGATATACTGAGTATATGGGGGTGTATGCATTAAGTCAACAATATTATTACTCTTTATAAAATCATATATAGTGATATAAATGACTCACATAGCTTGAATAAATCTAAAATCTAAATCTCATAAATCATGAATAATGAAACATGTAGCATAAATATCGCGAGTCATTATATTTAGTTCTAAAATCTGTATTCTCCTCTCATTCTCAAAGCTTGTAAGCAAAAAGAAATCTTAAAATAATAACTTTCAAAACTTATGCTTTTATCTTGAGGAGGATAGGACTAGGGTTGTGCAAAAACCGAATCGACCGATAAACTAAAGCGATAAAAATGTTATTGGATTATTGGGCTAACGGTTTTTTAATGGTTTTATAAAAAAAAATTATTGGGTTATTGGTTCTCTTTGATTTTTTATTATTGGGTTATTGGGTAAACTGATAACCCAATAAGAATATATATATATATATATGACTTATTAGATATTTCTCTTAATTTCTCTTTAATCTCTACAAATTAACAAATCTATTATTTCAATTATATAAACTCTTAATTTCTCAGAACAACATTTAGTTCAAACTTGAATATTCTTGTAAATTAAAACACATTACGTAGAATTTTTATTTGCAGCTAAGATTCAATTATTTTTCATGTTAGTTACTATTATTTCTATTTTATGAGTATTTTCTTATCGGTTAAATCAAAAATTGAACCACTAAGGGCTAAAAACTGTTAAACTAAAAACCAATAGAAAATATCTTATTGGTTTGGTTATTGGTTTAGCGTATTTAAAAATCGAAAACCAATAAACCAAATCGATAATATGTAAAACCAAACCGAACCAGCTGATGGACACCCCTAGATAGGACTTTGGGAACACAAGGACTTGGGAATTTTAGGACTATAAAACTTTGGAGACTTGGAGACTCTAGGGATATAAACCCTAACTTAAATTTCATGGAAACCATATCAAAATTTAAAAATATATAACTTAAAGTAAGTTTTTGGGCACAAAAATGAAAGAATTATTCTTGTTGAAACCCCATGTACCTTATTTATCTTGATTCGATGGAACAAGTTGACTTTTGAATCCTTGAGAATGTTCTTGGAAGCTTTTCTTGAAGGTTCTTGAATGGTGATATTTTGATTCTTGAGTTTTCTTGAAGAAGGGCTTGAACCTTGTTATTGAGGGTTTATCTTTAAACAAACCTTAGTTTTTATTCTATGGATGAATATGAAGTTGTGTACTTTTATTTGATGTAATTAGGTGTTACAAAGGGCAGAAAGAACCTAAAAATCCTTTTAAAAATGACTTAAAATCGCTAAACGGAGGTCCTCGACGATTTGGACGACGAACAGTCGCCCTAGGGATGGACCGTCCCTTCAACCCATCACTTTTTGGCTAGAAATTAGGCTTAATGCCTCTGTTGAAATGGTTTGAGTGACGGTCCGTCGGTTTTCCCATTGCACTTTGGCAGTCTGGATAACTCACTATAAAATGGTCATAACCTTTTACCCTAATACTGGATTTTAGAAAAATTTGTATCATTGGAAAGCTAATTCAATTATCTATATGTTAGTGGGTCATTAGTTCAAAAATTCATAGTATAACAAAATATATACTTGTTTGAAGTTGACTAACTAAAATCCTTCTCAAGAATTCAATCGGTAAGGGATGTTTTGATTCGCCTAATAGTTAGGACATATTTGAGGCCTTAATACACATCAAACTTGATCATAAAACTACCAAATCACTAAAATTTATTTCTCATGAGTTTGAAGCATGGTGATACTATTGGTTGGAATTCTCGGGGTATTATATCTTGATGAACTATGTCCATATTGTGGTGGACCCCACTTTTAGAAAAAATTATAAATATGCTCCCTGAAAAGAGGTGTGTGCACCATCTCGATCCTATTAGAAGTATGATTTTTCTTTATGTGATGGTCGAGATGGACATTGAAGTGATTGTACAAATTCCCCCTTCCTTAGTTATGCTAACAAAAATGCTAGTTTCTCTTATGAGTTTAATAGGTCTCATGATGTGATAAAGGTAGAACAACGCACCAAATACAATGGTGTTGGAGCAATGCTTCTAACTCTCTTGGATTGGGTGATTACAATGGAGGAGGACCTGCATCACTTGCATTATTTTATGATGGCATTTGGAATGAAGAGTGAAAAAAAAGAAGAAGTAGGTGAGGAGGTCGATATTTCAAGTATCATGGATATACCTAATTTTTAAAATGAGATTGATAAGGCAAAGGTATCAAGCCATGTGGTTTATGGTGGGATTGATATGGAAGAATTCTTGGTGATTTCCATCCAACCAAACCAAAAATAATGAAGGATGCCAAAATTGAAGAACGGATACTAGAGTTGAATGAAAAAGCCAAGTAAATCCTTTGTAAGGACTCTAGTTCATTTCTGAGTGAGAATTTCAAGAAGAATGAAACTCCAAAATGGGAAGACGACCTCTTTCGAACCATTTTTCGACATTATGCTTGGTTAATATGTTGAATTTCGAACTGCCCGAGCAAATGAAGAACTTGGGAGATGAGAGACCAAATCCTTATTTTTTGGAGTTTGTCATTACAAAAGGGTGAGATGACTTCCCTCACTTGAAATCCAATAAATTCAAAATCCAATATATGACAAGTGGTTTCTTGATGTTCTCACCAATACCTAATGATCCTACTCTAAAGTTTGATGTGAAGTTGGATATAAAAGGTTCAAATTTTCAAAGTGGCGAGATAGAATATGTATATTTGTGCCCTTACTTTTACCCAAAGTACCTCAAAGATATATTGATCAAAAGTTGGATAAAAGATTCAAATCTTCTAAATGGAAACATAAATGATAGTCAAAAAGTGTCTTGCCGCGAGTTTAACTAAGGCTCTTATTGGGAGGCAACCCAAGGAATTTTTCTTGTTGTTTTCTAATGTTTTTTATTAAATTTTCAGCTTGTTTTTGGATGTTTACAGGTGATAGCATAAGTTGGAAAGGGTATCTCAATAATGAAACCTTGGATAAGTATATTGGACTTTTATTTTTATCATTTTCCTCTCTTAAACAAGATCACAAGGTATGATCCTTAGTTAAGTTCTCCTTAAAATACAAATGATGATCACATTTCGTGTTTCATTTGGTTTAAATTTAATTCATTTGAGCTTAATTTAGTTGAATGTGATTGTTGGGATGAAATTTTTTGAATGTGTGCTTTGTTTCACATGCTCAATTACAAAATTCTTTCTTCCATGCTCTAATGAATACTATGTTTTTGATGAAACACCCACTTGTAGATTGTTTGCATAATTAAGTGATGGTGAATTAATTGGGTTAGTATGATTATAAATGGCGTGTTTGATGATAAATCGGTGCATTGATCTTGTTCATATGTGTTGTTATTCTATCTTCAAGTTCTTACCTTTTATGCACACGATATGTTTGTTAAAATATCGATAAGAGAGAAATGCCTTATGTGCTTTAAAAGGTTAATGTGAACTTTCTTAAGGAGTTATGCAATTATTTTTGAGTCCAATTGGTCTTACATGTTGGATAATCGGTGGTTTTTGGTTAAAATTGTCAATGAATGTTGTGTCTATGGTATGATTGATGAATGTTCTTATCATAGCATCTCCGGGTGAAGTCTAAGTAACCCGAGAGATATGAATGCTTGCCTTGCCCTATTATAGATTGGTTGATGCCATTCTTAAGGGTATAGGGTCGTTTGTGTTTCTATTGGTGCCATGAGTATTTTATGAGCTAAATGGACAATATGTGAAGTTGTGAGGAAAGAATCCCATGCAGTGTAATGATAGTGTTGCCCTGTATTCACCTAAGTTTTTCTTTAATTGTTTAGGAAGAGGCAAAAGTTCAAAAATTCTTTCAAAATGTCATTGGCAAGAAATGAAATGATTTTGAGAAAAAGAACCCCAAGAATATAGTTTTATTATTGAAAAAGATCAAGGATGTTTTTGAGATTTCTTTTGAATGATACTATTAAATTCAATTCTTATCTCTCTCTTTGCAAGGATGATTCCTTAACTCATATGAACTTATTAAGCTCAAATTGCTCAAATTGGTTGGGAGACTAACTTTTTGCTATATGTGTATGATGCTATTTGTGGTGAGATTTTTGAATAATTCTTGTACATATGTGTATTCTAGAGCTTGCCCCGAGTGTATTCAAAGAGCAATATTAGATAGGCGTGGTTTCGAGGATGACCCAAGGCCATTTTTGACCCGTCACATAGCCAAATTGCCACCTTGGCATTTTTTTCTTGTTAATCCCTTTGAGACTTTTGGCCAATTCATCTTTCTCTTTGTAATGATAACCTTGCTAAAACACCTAATCCCCTTTTAAATCTCTCTTTTGTCATTTAACCTCCTTTAATGTATTGCATGATTTAAAGAAATAAAATATAGGTGAACACCTATGTTTGGGGGGGGGGGTTGTATAGTTGAGAGTGTAATATAAAAGTGGTTCACACTCTAAGTTTCGAAGGATGAATATGATATGCTAAGATGAGCCAAGAAAGGTATATGTAAGGTGGTCAATTCATGTGCTTAAGAGACAAGAGACATACTTGATGGTAAAATTGTATAACCTAGACCGTAAAACTTAAAGTAAAATGAGACAAATGAGGGAGGGGAGGGGCGCTAAGAAGATATTAAAGTAGAAAGTCTCTTGAAAAATTCAAATAAAGGAAGAAAGAAAATGGTGGATTAGAATTGTTTGGTAACAAAAGGGGTTAAGGGAAACATGGAAAATGGTTTGAAGGAGAATAAGGTGGGTAGTTTGAAAATTTTGGGGTGGAAAGGGTTGAGCGATTGCATTGAAGGAGGTTTTATAGTCACTTGATTCATATATATTCCTTCCTGCACTTTAAACCTTCATCTTGGCCCACAAGTCCTTGGTGATACCAAACTAGGTAAATCTATATTAGTGGCAAAAAACACAAAGGGCAAGCCTATGGTTCTACTCGTTGTGCTTGAATTTCGTTACGAGAGTGAGTGAAAATTATTTCATTATTTGAGCTCCTTTAGAAATTTCATTGTCATGTGTGTGTGGATCTAACTCTTGCTTTTGAGCGGCATCGATATGTTGGGGTAGATGGTGAAGTCTTACTCTCGATTTGGGTAAATGAGTATTGAAGTAAGTTGCATTGTAAAGATTGAAACAATCTTTGAAGATTTTGTGTCTCTTCTTAAGATGCTTTGTTTATTTAGAAGGTTCATATGATACAAACTTGCATCCTTGCTCTATACATATGTGCTTATTGGAAAAATTTTGGTTTACTTGGTTCCATGACATGTTTGGAACGCCTTTGTAGAGCTTTGTTAGATTATTCCTTTAGTATAGCTTTTCTTTGGGTGGAATTGAGTTAAAAACCACATCTTATTGAATTATCCTCATTTGCTAGAGGACAAGATATAGTTTAAGTTTGGAGGTGTTGACCAGTCTTTAATTTGACAATTTACTAGCATCTTTTAAGCCTAAATTATCATGCTTTTTTGTTTATTTGTTGTTAATTTCTTGCTTAATGCTCATTGGTGTAGATAAAATTTGAAATGTGAAGATGATCAAGGAAACTTGATAAAAATAAGCTGAGAAAAAAAGGTAAAAGAGAAGAAAAGTAAAAGAACCAAATGGTGGAAATTAGGTGCAAGAATCGACCTTCAGTTACTGTTATCGCGACATAAGAGTCAGAATGCTTCTGAATCTCTTGGATAGAGTGACTACAATAAAGGAGGATATGCATCACTTGCATCAATTCATGGTGGCATTTGGAATAGAGAGTGAAAAGGAAGAAGAAGTGCGTGAGGAGGCCGATCTTTCAAGTGCCATAGGTATGCCCAATCTTTCAAGTGCCATAGATATGCCCAATCTTCAAAATGGGGTTGATAGAGAAAAGGTATCAAGCCATGTGGTTGATGGTATGCTTGATATGGAAGAATTCTTGGTGATTTTCCAACCAACCGAACCAAAAATAATGAAAGATGCCAAAATTTAAGAACCAATACTAGGGTTGAAAGAAACAACCAAGCAAATCCTTTATAAAGACTCTAGTTCATTTTTGGGTGAATATTTCAAGAAGAATGCGACTTTGGATTTGGGAAGACCACCTCATTCCAACCATTTTTTGACATTATGCTTGGTATGAGGATCGAGATCATGATCGGCAATCAAGTCAACTAATGGAGATCGCAAGATGATCACCACAATCATGGTATCATAATCGCAGTTAAGAGATGCGATCACGATACTGCGGAAATAGAGTAAGGTGGCATTTTTGTAATATTTTGGAAATGTGAAATTGGGGCAAAAATAGGGGTTTATAACTCATTTTTATCTATCTTTTAGCCTATATTTTATCTTCAATTTTATCTTATCACTTGGAGCTTGGAGCAAAATTTTGTACTAATCTGAGCTAAGAAGACATTAGAGTAATTTCAAAGTGAAAAAGAATTGGCAAATTCCATTGAAGATTTATTGGAATTTAAAGTGTGGATTGATATTCTCCTTATCTTTCATGAATCAATTTGGTGGATATTTTGGTATATTTTTGCTTATGATCATTATGAGTTGATAGTTCTTCCTCTTGTGGTTATGCTTGGATAGGTTGTGATTTATGCATGGATGTTGCTTATGAATCTATCTAATTAGCTATTTTTTGTGGGTTTTTCTATTAATCTATAATTTAAATGAGATTTGTGGGTGAAAACCACAAATTGACTTGGATCCCACATCATCCTTGAAAGAGGGATGTGGATGATGAGTAATTGTGAACAACTATTTGATACTAGTTATTTTCTTAGCACTATCTTCGAAATAAGGATGCTATGTGATTTAGCTAGCTTGATGGGCATCATCCTAGAAATAGGGATGCTAAGTTGAGGTTTTGGATTGGTAAGTTTGGCATGATCATGAGGTATTCGAAGAATCCATGAGTGCAATTTAGTGTTTTCTTGAAAAGACTAACGCTAATACTTTAAATCTTGCCTACCCACGACTCCTAGCTAAATTTGGATAAATTCTCAATTACCCATGTATGAATTCACACCTAGAATGAAAAAAACCCAATACTCGTTCCTAATTGATTACTCTCTAATTATTCTTAGCCCCGAGTTAGTCTTCTAAAGCCCAAGAAGTGTTATACTTTTTAAAACGTTCTAAATCCCCCAAACATTTGTATCTCATATTTTAATTTAGCAAGTAACTTTTATTTCAAACTTACTCGATCACCACTCACATTGTTCCTCGTGGATTCGACCCTGACTCAAAGTTAGGTAATTTTATTGACAACGACCACCTTGCAATTAATTTGGCGTGTGAATTGAGCGTTATCATTCATGTCATTAACATCTTACAAAATTCATAAACAACGTAAAATCTAAGTTACCATATTATACCATCATTACAAAATAATATTTCAGTGTGCAATTCCCCATTTAAACCATAAAGAAACCATTAAAACAAGAGATAAACTATGCAAGAGTATCACAACCCCAAAACCCTCAACCCTAGTTCAATTCAACATTCAATAACAATTAAAAAACAAATAAATTAATGCAATAGTATAATATTTAAATTAGGAGGTGTACAACATGCCTTTTTGATAGAAATCTTATGAGAGAATAGAGGGATTTGAACCTATGAGATTTGGAATTGAGAAATCCTTCTTGTTGTTCTTGAGAGAAAGAGAATGAGGAAAAATTCTACTAGCATTAGGGGAGTTATAGGGAGTGAAAGAAGCATTTTGTACTTGATTTAATATGGGAAAAACATGTTTTAACGTCTGTAAATGTAGGGTTGTGCCATGGGCCTTTTTGCATGGCTCCAAATATGCCTCGTGACCAATCATCACGCGGAACCAACATTACCTCACTCGAAACATTGCGCACCCTAGGCAGTGCCTCACTAAAACACTTATAACTTTTTACTTTGAACTTGGATTGATGAATGGTCAGTGACGTTGGAAAAATAACTCAAAGAGATTTAGTTTGGTATATCATAGGCCACCTAACCCATTACATTCTAAGAGTAATAGTCATTTAAATTTGACCTAAGTTAAAACATATACTAAAACTCAATCAGTAGGAAAGTTCTTAACTCAACTTTGAGCTTGGAGATTTGTGTGACTTCAATTAGTATCCAAAGATGTTCCCACATTAAATAATTGATAATCACACTTATTTTTAGATATAAATCAGTAGGTTTTGGTCTATACACATATGAGGGATAGTTCAAACTCTAGCCCGAAAATATGGGGTGTAACATTATCTCCCCCTTGGAACCATTCAGCCTCGAATGTTGGATAGGAACTTTTTGAAGCTTGAGAAGTACAAAAGAAAGTATGTAGCTTGAACTTATGAGATCCTCTAAACCAAATGTACATCGGCATCAAAAGAGCTTCTTGACAACAACGAGTAAATTATGTTAGAACGTACCCTGAGATGATGATACTTAACATAAACCTGATATAGGACATGAGTTTATGGTACATGATAATTTCAATGTAAGGTAATTTTTTGGTAATCATCAGCTTGATTAATATTGACACAAGAAATGATATGAGATTTTTGCAGGACATAAGAATAGAAGCATTCTTAACTATGAGTTTAGCTACGAATACCCTACTTCACCATTTCAATCTTATAATTTCCCTGTAAAACTCATAACTCCAAGAGCCTGAGTCTAACTATATATTTCTTCTATGTTAAAGCCTATCTCAGAGTTTAAAGGTGTAAGCTTAAGCTATGAGACCCTATACTCCATATCCCCCCAAGAACTCTACTCCCGTCCTATCTCTATAATCAAACAACATCATGTCTTAATCAATGAGTTCCAGCCACATAACTCAATGGTTTATGTATCTATCAATCACAATATTCAAGCCTATGTTTACTACATGCACTTTATGGATCTCCACATAAAAAATTGCTACCTAAATAACTTTCACAATGATCTTCACCACATATCCCCTTCCAAATTATTTCACATAACAAAATTTCACCTCACTCTTCCCACTTCATCTATAACTTTAGCTCGAGTAGTGACATAAAAAATTTCACAATAATGAACATCTACTCTCTTATCTAAAACATTACTAGGCTACCATAACCACTATCATCATAACATAAGGAGGGTAATTGAGGGACTAGAGTACAAGCTTTCAAAATATGAGTGACACTATTTCATCATAACTTATATTCTCTGCACTACTCAAGGTGGGACCTATTATGAAATATACGATATAGTAAGCACGAAGTGGTTCATATATCAAATGCCTAGATCATAAATAGAGAATCGTTCGAACATAAACATAGCACAACATGAGTTGTATAACATAAAACATTCATGTATTCAAGGATTAAGACAAAGACTGCTACGTGAAGCTATAACTTCTCATTTTAAGAAATGAAAAAGGTTATGAGTTTGCATAAACATTATCTCTCTAAGATACACCCAACATAAAATGAATTAATAATATATAGAAAATATAGTTATGATGTGGGACATATTGTGAGCGTCATATCATAGAACCTGAATACTTAGAAGCTTGGATTAGTGAGAAACATTATAGCTTCTAGTTCAGGGGTTGGAGCATGGACATAAGTTTTATAGATAACTCGGACATTAGGCATAAGTATAATTTGAATACATATAACATTGGTAGAATGTCCTCTTAAATCGGAGCAGTAGGACTTTGCTAGAATAAGAATAGATTTACCATGACACTTCCTTGAAACTTACCACCACGAGAAAATTTAAGATTAGCCTTAGTTCACCATCTTCCCCTTATCTCAAAGGTCACTATCCTAAACATATAAACATATCTTCTCAATAAATTTATAAGCACAACACTCAACACCATTGGATATCACTATACACATGAATTCTAGACTCGCCCAATTAAAATATTATAGGAAAAATTCTAACTTATTTCTATGACATTCCTCCCATGAGCACTATTCTTAACTTCCTCTGGAGTTTAAGCTTGAACCCCAACCTAAACCTGTCAAGTTGAGTTTTGTACAGAAAAATAACCCCATTAAAGAGATTAAAGATATTTTAGGGATGCAAAATAGGTTAAGTAAACGTGGGATGATTTGTAGGGCGTGAAAAGACCCAATGTCACAACCCAAACCAAGGCCTAGTCATGAAGGGTATCTCAGGCCCATCAAGGGATGGAGACCACCCTCTTAGCCTAAAATCTAGAGCACAATAAATGAATGTAGCAGACACCAACCAAAATAGTAAATGATAATGGAACCAAAAATAAATCCAAGGAATCAAAATAAGATATCAATGACATCCCAACCTTGTCCACAAAAGCCTTTAACCAAAAAATACCAACTAAGTTGGGACATGCCCCCGACTATGACAAAAAGAATCCAAAGTACTAAAATCATAAAGAAACCAATAAAATGATTGGTCGTTTGAAGGATGGAGGCTTGCCACTTCATAACAACTCAATAAATTCACCACACCACCTAACAATGCAAAGAGTAAAACAAAAGTCCTCTGGATCAACATAATGAAATAATGCAGCATCCGAGGATGTTCAGTGGGGAAAGCAATGGCATGAAACTCAAAGGTTAGGGATAAAATAATGCCATTGCTAAAAACCAATCAAACCACATGCACAACATTTATGTATACATATATAGGATGTCGGGATAGGTACAAGGGTCCATTAACATGGCAGTTTAATACATTAGCCTTAATTGTGTAGCTCATTCATCTTAAAGGAACCCACAGGTTATATGGGTTCGGTTTCACCCACTGGAAGGGCCCAATGTATGTTAGCTGCACAAACCAAGGAAATTCGAGAAAGGGATAAAGCCACAAAGGCATCATTCCAAATATATATAATGCGTAATTAACCATTCCAAAATATATATAATGTATACACCAGACACATGTCATATTTGACTTATAAGTTCCATTTAAAATCCAAAACCATCACCGTTAAGGCTATCCAAATCCATTTTATCCATTTTTCCTTTAATACAATGCAATAAGTTTAAATGACAAGTTAAATCATGCAATAATCCATATTCAAAACCAAATAACAAGATGGGCTAAGGTTGATGCCATTACTAAGTCAAATTTCATCCATAATGTGAAACCCAAATCACAAATTTGCATACATTATGTCCATGCACCAATTCAGTTCCAAAACCCTTAATTTAAAGCATGAATAATCCATAAAAATCATGAAAAAATCAATTCACTCAATAACATCCAAAAAAACCCTCAACCCAATTTTAAACCCAATATTTAAATCACATGAACATTGATTAATTAAATGGTACAATGTAAAATACAAGTTAGGAATGAGAAACATGCCTTTTAGATGAACCAAATATGTGAAACATTAAATGTGAGCATTGAAAGTATGAGTTTTTAGGAGAGAAACCCTAGCTTTTCTCTCTTGAGAGTGGAGAGGAGAAGAAGCATAGAGAAATTGACTAAAAATTGGTATACAAGACCATTAAATGATTTAATTTGTGGGGGAAGAGTTTGGGGTGAGGAAAAGACCAAAATACCCCTAAAAACCCAAAAAATCACAGAAATTCTTTAGTTGACGACTTGAGTTGACGGTTTGTCAATTTGGTAACAACTTATCACCCTAGTCGTCAATATCTAGCTGGATTTTTCCATTTACTGGTTAAGGCTGATGGCTTGAGTTGACGGATCATAACCTAGTGAGCATCTCATTGCCTTAGTCTTCACCTTGATGGATCTTCAATTTAGTTGTCACTTTCCGACAGACAAACACTCCCAAGTAAAATGAGCATAACTTTCTACTCCGATATCAAATTATGGTGAAACCAGATGTTTTGAAAATAAGACTCGAACATCTTTCATTTGGTATATGGTAGGCTACCTAAATCTTTATATTCAAGAAGGAACCATCATTGGAAGTTGACCCAAGAAGGGACATCTACTAAAACTCAATTAGTATAAAAGTTCTCAACTCTTTGGGTTACGACATTTTTATGATCTCACCTCAACTCAAAAGATGTTCCCACACTAGAGAATTGACCATCAAATTTATATTGACATATAATCATTAGGTTCGGGTCTATACATGTAGTAATGATAGTCCACATTCTAGTCTAAAAATATGGGGTGTTATATCATCTCCTCCTTAAAATCATTGATCCTCGAATGATGAGTAGGAACTTATTACATCACTAGAAGTTTTGAATAAAGGACGTAACTTCACATTAGAAATTTTTCCTCAACACAACATACATAGGAATCAAAATAATAGGACTCCATTACATCATCAAGTTAATCGTGTAAGCATGAATTATGAGATAACAAGAGATGACATGGACGTGATTTTGGGTATGAGTTACATTGGAACATAATCATAAGAACATAAGGCATGAAATCTTCCTGGAATCATCAGCCTAATTAAGATTTAATAAAAGGGACAAAATGAAATTTTTGCGGGACATAAGAATAGAAGCATTTACCACCTCAAATGATATGTCTAATAGAACTTAAATATAGATACACTTTTCAACTATGCTTTCAGCTATGAATATCCACCATATCAACGTTATAATTCCCCTATGAAACACATAACTACAAGAGCTTGAGTCTAACTGCATATTTCTTTTGTGTTGAAGCCTAACTCGGAGTTAAAAGGAGCTAGCATTAAGCTATGGTACCCTATACTCTATACCCCTCTAAGAATACTACTCTAACTTATCACTATAATCTCAAAACCTCAGGTCTTAATCAAGGAGTACTAGCCATATAACACAATGGTTTGTGTATCTATCAACCATAATATCCATCCTATCTTTATTACACCTATTTTATGAATATCCTCACCAAAAACCAACAACCTTAATCACTATGACAGAGATTTTCACCACATATCTCCTTCCTAACTATTTCACATTATGAAAGTTCATCTCACTCTTCCTTCTTCATCTATAACCTTTGCCCGAGTAGACACACCTAAAATTTTCACATTAGAGAACATGTACTCCCTTATCTAAAACATTACTATGCTTCCATAATCGCTGCCATCCTAGCATAAGAAGGTTCATTGAGGGACTAGAGTACAAGCATCAATAATAGAATAGAAACTATTCAATTATGACTCATATTTGTCGTACTACTCAAGGCGGGGTCTGCGAAGTAAGATATGGTACAATAGGCACGAAATACTTCATACCAAAAATCTAGATCATAAATAGAGGTCATTCAGGCATAGACATAACATAGCATGAGTTCTTAGGACTAGGCATAGTGAGAAACATGAGTTCCTATATCATGAGTTATATAACATAATGCCAGGATTCATATATTCAAGGAACAAGATAAGGATTTCCTCTTGAAGCTATTGCTTCTCATTTGAGGAACTGAGAATGGTCATGAGTTTGCATATATAGCATCACTTTGGCTAAGACATGATGTAAAATGAGTTGGTAATATATAGAGAGTATAGCTTCTCAGAACTAAACATACAGTGAGACAAGAGTTCACGAATAGTGAGCATCACAACATAGAGCTTGAATACTTTGAAGCTTGGGTACTTGAGAACCATTATTGCTTCTAGTTCAGGAGTTGAGGCATGAGCATAAGTTACATAGAGAACTCGGACCTTAGGCATAGACACAATTTGAATACTTAAGACATTGGTAGAATGCCCTCTTAAGCCGAAGTAGGAGATATTTTCTAGAATAAGAATAGAGTTATTATGGTTCTTCCCTAAAGCTCACCACCATGAGAAATTTGAAGATCTACCTTAGTTCATCATTTCCCACTTAGCTCGAAGGTCGATATACTAGACTTATGGATATATCCTCTCATTGAACTTATAGGCACTACACTCCGCACCATGGGGATATCACCATATACAATAATCCCAACCTCCCCCGATAACTATAATATAAGGACACTAAGTTATTCCTATGATATGCCAACCAAGGATACTGATCTTAATTTTTGCAAGCTTCTATCGGCATCTCCCTATAATTTAGACTCTCATGGGCATACACATCCATCCTTATTAACACACAACAATCCATTATCCTCTCCATAGTATACTAGAATCAAACCTCTAATTGCATAACTCATAACTTAACAAAAGTTTTAAAACTATATCAAAGGCCTACATCGACTATTTATATTTCCTCAATTCAGCTTTAAAGAACACCATATTACAACCCCCTAGACTTCTCCGTACTAAGAAATTCATGAACATGAACTAGGTACACATAGCATTTATACCCTTAAAACATCATCTAACAACATGCTACCTGGGTTTCGACTTGCTCTTATATACCTAACGCTCTTATCCAGCTAATGACTTATCCACTATCTATCATTTCAACACTAGTCTTTATGTATAAATATCATAATTGTCCACTCAATTTTTTCATAGGTTATCAACCTAAGCTCTTCTATATATCAAATCAAGCCTACTAATTTACTCCCATAATTCTGGCATCGCTATCCTCAAGCTAACATTCTTATCAGCACAACCAACATCTAAAGTTCAAACTTAGTGTCTAGCATCAAGCATGTAACACTGATGAATCATGTCGCATATCATACTAGTCCATCAATAGATAAATCATCCCAAATTTCTTATTTTGCTTGACTACGGTCTACAAGCACATATTCTTTACAACATTACTACTACACCTTAAAATTTACTATATATCTTCTCACCTATTAAACTATCTTACAACTAAAAAATCAAGGGACCCTCAGTGCAGTAAAATTACATAATAAGGATAGTTGATCTTAATCTTACTCATTATGGCCTATATAACATTTACCTCTCTCACATCATATCCACTTACCCATGCATTCATCCCTACTTCCTTCAAAATTCTATATACATCACTAAGTCCCACTTGACAATATTTTTCCCAAGTAAATGCTAAATTTATAAATTATAAGCCACTCCATCCCTTCATTCACAACTTATGATTAGTTTTTACTACTACACTAACTAGCTTCAAGATCTCCTTCCCTATTTCAAATAAATTCTAAATCACCATAACTAATACCTTCATCTACTAACTACTATAAAGGCTACACATATACCTACAACCATAGCAAATCCCCATATGAGAATACCAACTTAAACTCTTACGTAATGTTACACGACTACAACTACCTTTTCCATACAAAAGTTACTCTCACCCTGGATTCTAAACTTATGACTTTATTACACGAAACTTAGGATTATCTTAGTATCCATAGAACATAACACCCTAATTTATACTACCTCTCAGATGGAAATACTATCCCAATAATCGATACACACTTTCCTCTTAAGCGAGATATCTGCAATAAAGTTTTTAAAAGGGACTAAATCCACACCTTACCTAAGGTTGAAAAGTATGATTCATGAAGACAGATACATACGCTTGAATCCATACTCTTTGATGCACTAATGGACTTCTTTCAAGTCATTGTAATGTTTCACAACCTTTTGATGACTCAATAAAAAAGGACCACATCATTAAAAATCTAATGTTTTGCACCTGTATCACTTCGATAATGAATCATAGCCCACAAACTTAGAGCAGGAGAAGGAATTTTGAAAACTTTCATATAGACAACACGATTGCACGATCTAGAGTAATAAAGAATAAGAAATATTTCCTAAATGCCTCATGGCCTCCTTCTTATAAGTGTGGCGCACTACACACCCATAAAAGGGACTCTACTTGACACAACTTTGTGGACATCCTGGGACACTGAACCATGCTCTTATACCAAGCTTATCATGACCTGAACCTGGGCTTAGTCGTGACCAGTATCTTAAGCCCACCATGGGCCGGAGACCACCTCTATAGCCTAACCTCTAGAGCACAATAAATAAATATAGTGGAAGCCAACCAAAATAGTACATGATATATAGAACCAAAAGAAAATACAATGAATCAAAATAAGATATCAATGACATCCCAACCATGTCGGCAAAAGGCTCTAAATCAAGAAATATCAACTAATTTGGGACATGGCCCTGACTATGACAAAAAGAATCCAAAGTATTGAAATGGTAAAGAAACTAATGAAATGATTGGTAGTTCAAAGAATGGAGGATCACCACTTCACAGCAACTCAAAAAATTCACTGCACTACCTAACGCTGCACCTGAGTAACAAAAAAATCCTTCAGATCTATATCATGAAATAATGCAGAGTCTGGGGATGATCAGTAGCGCGAGCACTGGCATAAACTTAAAGGATAGGGCTAAAATGCCATTGCCAAAAACCAGTCAAAATCACATGCACAATATTTATGTATACATATATAGGATGTCGGGATAACGAAAAGGGTCCATTAACATAGTAGTTTTAAACATTAGCATAAATTGTGTAGCTCGTTATGTACTAAAGGTACCCACGGGCTATATGGGTCTGACTTTCCCACCAGAAATGCCCTTGTGCGTGTTAGCCGCACGAACCGTAAAAATCCAAGGAAGGGCTAAAGCCACCAAGGCATTAACCATTCCAAAATATTTATATTGTGTACATGAAACACATAGTCATATAGACTCCCTACGCCGGCAAACGTGGTTTCCATTATTGGTCCCCTCGTGACCAACACCTTCACGGTGAGCTACGCAATTCCCATTAAGGTAAATTTAAAATATTTAACACATAATCCAACCATAAACCAAGGATTCGTTAGTATTATGCATTGCCATTTGGTGTCGTCATACCAATATGCTTGCAAGCTAATTCAATCATGCCAATCCAATCCATATAACCAAATTTGACTCCTAAATTCCATTTAAAATCCAAAATCATAGCCACCAAGGTTATCCAAATTATCCATTTTTCCTTTAGTGCAATGCAATGGGTCTCATAGAGAAGTTAACTTATGTAATAATCCATATTTAAAACCAAATTACAAGATGGGCTGAGGTTAATGCCATCATGAAATCAAGTTTTATCCAAATTGTGAAACCCAAACCACAAATTTGCAAACATTATGTCCATGCAACAATTCAGTTCCAAACCCTCAATTTAAAGCATGAATAATCTATAAAATCATAGGAAAAGCAATTCACTCAATAACATCCTAAAAATCCTCAACCCAATTTCAAAACCAACTTTTAACTCATATGCTCATTGATTAATCAAATGCTAAAATGTAAAAATACAAGTTAGGGATGAACAACATGCCTTTTAGATGAATCAAATTTGTGACACCTTGAATTTGAACCTTGGAAGTATAAGTTTTTGGGGAGAAACCCTAACTTTTCTCTCTTAAGAGTGGAGAGTAGAAGAAGCATTAAAAATCTAACTAAACATCGATGTACATGGATTATTGAGTGATTTATTTTGTGGGGGAGGAGTTTAGGCTGGGTAAAATACCAAAATACTCCTAAAGAAACCTAAATAATCATAGGAGTTCTTTAGTTGACGACTTGAGTTGATGACTCATCAGTTTGGTGACAACTCGTCACCCTAGTCATCAATACCTAGCAAGATTTTGCCCTTTACTGGTTGAGGCTAACGACTTGAGTTGATGGCTTATTACCTAGCTGACGGCTCAGTAATTTAGTCATCACCTAGTTGATAGTTCATCATCTTAGTCATCACATTTTGACAGACAAACACTCCTAAGTAAAATGGGCATAACTTTCTACTCTAATATTGGATTAAGGTGAAATCGAATGCTCTGGAAATAAGATGCGAAGATATTTTATTTGGTATATATTAGGCCACCTAACTCATTATATTCAAGAAGGTATGTCATTGGAAGTTGAACCAAGCAGGGACATCCATTAAAACCTAATCGGTAGAAAAGTTCTCAACTCATCTTTGAGTTAGGAGATTTTTATGATCTTAGTTTATCTCCGAACATGTTCCCACACTAGAGAATTAACCATCACACTTATATTGCCATAAAATCATTGAGTTTGAGTCTGCACAAGTAGTAATAACAGTTCACATTCTAGCCTGAATATCTGAGGTGTTACATCCAAGTACCCTTTAAACCATATAACAACATTAACTCATTGATGAAGGAAAGAGGGGTCACGACGTGGACCTTAATATAGAGGCCCAGTCATACGGCTTGGGGCCCATCACTAAGATCCCCTTTTTATTGTGATGCCCGGTATTGAGGCAAGGTAGTGAGCCCTTACGATCCCCCTTACCGCATGGGGCCATCTTGAATCATCCTCCGTGCGATGACTGACCTTTTTCCCATACCCATACTTCCCCTAATGCATTAGAACCCAACCTGGGTCATTCTATACTCAATCTAAGGGACCACATGGACTCATTTTAAGCTTAAATTAAACTTCCCAAAGATCCAGGTGTTGCAAATTTATTGTTCCAACAGTAGTCCTTATATCTCACAATTATCGACTCAATTTTTCATGAGTCATCAATCTAAGCTCTTCCAAAATTATATCAAGCCTACTAATAACTCCCACAAATCTTGCATAATAATTTTTGAGATACCACTTTTACCACTATAATCAACATCTAAAGTTCAAACTTGGTGTCTATCATTAATTATGTACTATCGATAAATCATCCTGTATATTATAGTAGTCCATCTCTTTTTTTCACAGGGAAAATTAGTCTTAAACCCTTATTTCTCTGAACCATGGCTAATAAGCACATATTTTCCAAAACATTACTACTACACCTTAAACGTTACTACGTATCTTCTCATCTACAAAACTGGCTTACAACTACTAGATAAAAATCAAGGGACCCCAATGTAGTAAAACAACGTAATAAGGATAGTCGATCTTAATATTATAAACTAACCCATTATGGACAATATAACATCAACCTCCCTCACATCATATCCACTTACCAATGCATACATCCCAACTACCTTCGAAATTCTATAAACATCACTGAGTTCCCTTTTCTAATACTCTCCCTAAGTGAACACTAAATTATAAATTATTAGTCAACCATTAGACTCTAAATTCTATTTTAAATCCAAAATCGTAGCCACCAAGGGCATTCCAAAACTTTTTTATCCATTTACTATTTAATGCAATGCAATATTTCTGAAAGATAAGTTTAACTCTTTAAATCCTTGTTTAATCATCAAATAATGAAGTGGGTTGGGGTTCATGTCATTAACATATTACAAAATCCATAAAAATTGTGAAATCTAGGTTACCAAATTCCACCATCATCACAAAATAATATTTCAGCTTGTAAGTCAACTTAAACCATAAAAAAACTATGAAAATAAGTGATATAATTTAAGAGTATCACAACCCCAAAACCCTCAATCCTAG
Organism: Capsicum annuum; assembly: GCF_002878395.1. Lineage (NCBI taxonomy): Eukaryota > Viridiplantae > Streptophyta > Magnoliopsida > Solanales > Solanaceae > Capsicum > Capsicum annuum. The sequence continues at coordinate 92,608 of NW_025822763.1, read as the reverse complement.
TTTAATTAAACATTTAATAACACTTTAATAACAAATAAATTAATGCAGTAGTATAATATTTAAATTAGGGAGTGTCCAACATGCCTTTTTGATGGAAATATTTGGAGAAGTTAGGAGGATTTGAACCTATGAGCCTTGAAATTCATAAATCCTTCTTGATGTTCTTGGGAGAAAGATAATGAGCAATTTTCTTTTTTTTGGGAGCCTTCTACTAGTTTTGGATGACCTTGGGGTTATAAAACATATTGGGGGAGTTATAGGGAGTGTAAAGACCATTTTCCCCTTGATTTAATGTGGGAAAAACATGTATTAATGTATAGGAAGGTCGGGTCATGCCATAGGCCAAATCACATGGTTTTAGCTGTGCCTTGTGACCCTAATCCCGTGGCACTAGCATTGTCTCGCACGGATCATTGCACACCCTGAACAATGCCTCACTAAAATGCTCATAACTCTTACTCCAAACTCAGCTTGATGAATGGTTAGTGGAGTTGGAAAGAAGACTCAAAGGGATTTAGTTTGGTATATCATAGGCCACCTAACTCATTTACATAAGAATCATTGATAGTTAACCTAAGTAAAAACGTATACTAAAATTCAATCAGTGTAAAAGTTTTGAGCTCAACTTTGAGCTAGGAGATTTTTGTGACTTCAATTAGTATAGAAAGATGTTTCCACATTAAATAATTGATCATCATACTTATTTTTAGATATAAATCATTTGATTTGGGTTTATACACATATGAGGGAAGGTTTAAACTCTAGCCCGAAAATGCTAGGTGTTACATCCCTCCTGAGATGTCCTTTATCTATCCAGTGTCTTATGTCTTTACGCAAAGGAAATATATATCAAATTCTTCTCGCGTTCTCAAAGAACCGACCTTACAATTTGTCATATAAAGAGAAACCAATGGTTAAAATTGATTGACACGTAAGAAAGTTGTACTCAAAGGAGTTTGCGTCCATGAAAGTCTTATGATAGAATCATACCATTTGAAGAGGCTACATGGGTGTCGAATAATGATATGCAAGACAAGTGCCCTCACTTGTTTTAGTGCATGCACTTGTTTTAAATTTTGGGACCGAATTTTTTTTAATACGGGGAGAATGTAATATCCTGTATCATTTTAATAATAAATTTTTTAATTAAAAAAAAAGAATAGAGAAAGAATGGGTTAAAGAACATTTTACTTCAAAAAAAAAAAAGGAAGAAAATAAGCCAATCCCGTTAATATTAGTTAGGGATTTTAATTTCCCTAAATCAATTGTGGCTTCTGCCACCACTCACATAACAAGAAAGGAAAAAAACAAGAATTGAAGTTGTTGGGTCTCAAAAAAAATGTGAAGAAGGAAAAAAATAATAAGCTGATTATAGAGAAAACAAAGAGCGAAATTGTGAAATAATAAGGGACTATATGCTCTAAGAGAAGGAAAAAGAAACATTCTAGAGATATTTCTATCGGGTTCAAGGTAAATTTATTAACTTGATCAATAAATTTGATTTGTATAAGTAATAGTTATAGATTTGGGGTTGGGAATTTAAGAATCTAGGTTAAAGTGACAGGGAAATCTTTAAATTTTTCTGAACGGAGCAAGAATATTAAATGATTGGATTGTAAATTTTACACTTTTGGATTAACCAAATAATAGTATAAAGACAACATGGTTATTCTAGTTTAAGATATTGAGAAAAATCAACTATAAATATGTTCTAATGGGTTGAAGCAAATTTTGAATAAGTTGACAAGTTGAAAGCCAATCATGAAATTCCCATAGTTGGGTAGTTTAAAGTAGTTGTTTTTTAGTCTAAACAATGAAATTAACCCGAGATTGATATGATGTAATTATAGATTCGATTAAAGAAAATCGTACCAATTGTTTGAAGTGATAAATTTGATATTTTGACGCAAGTGTACTTCGAGTAGTAACCTTATCATAATTTTTAATTTTCTTAACTTGCATATTTTATACATGATTTTTATGAAACAAGAGTTACTAAATGCTTTGAAAATTTTCACTGGGACAAGTCCTTTACTTGATATTATATTGAAAATGTTATTTGAGATATGATATTGTTATTGTGAATATTCTTTCACTTACTTCAGAAATAAGTATTTTGACATCTTTTGTTCAAGTTTATATGTAATGTGATTTGATATGAACCTAAATTCCATGTACTATTTCAAAATAATTTCATATGAGTACCTACTGTTTAGAAAGAAAGTATAAATGGGAGTAGACCCTAATTTAAATTCTGTAGTTAACGATAGGTTTATTAGACCTGGTGCACCTTGTATTTACAAATTACTATTATATCCCTCACTAGTGGGAAGGTAGAACTAACATGCTATTACTAATCTCATGTAATACTCCTGGGTTATGGACTCTAAAATTTCTAAGTGTTGCCGATGCTGCCCAGGTAACGACTTAGGTAACGAATCATTTTAACTCATCATAATTTGTTAGGTGAGGCTCATTTTCTCACCAGTGAGGTTGTCTAGGAGTTCTGCCTTGATCACGAGTCTTTATCACTGGTTGTACAATAAGTTGTGATGAGCAACTAGTCATAATAATAAGGACATTATGGCATATTTTAAACATTGTGCGTAAGATTTTAAATTGTTGAGTTTGAAATTTGATTGAGGGCTTTTAATGATAATCACTTGAATTATATTTTTCATGGTTTGAATGTCTTGTTTATACTTAAATGGATGATTTTTGGGCTTAATGGGTGCATCATTATAGGGAGTGGAATGGGGAACGTAGTTTCCCCAAAACTGATGAATTTTTGTTTGGTAATTGTTATAGTCTTCACCTTCATGAATTTGGTTTTGATTATGGAATTTTCATGATTTAACTTACTTTTGGAAGCTTACATTTTATTAAAGGATAATGGATAGTAAAAAATGTTTTGAAAGTCCATGGTGGCCATGGCTTTGGATTACAATAAATCATGAGAGTCTAATAGTTATTCGGATTGGCAGTGGCATAATGGAATTATCTTGCAAGCATAATAGGTTAGACGATACCAAGAGGTAATGCCTAATCCTTGGTTAGTGGTTGGGTATGTGTAAACTGTTCTAATTCGAGCTTGAAGGGAATTGTGTAGCTCACCATGAAGGTGGAGGACCTGAGAAGACCAATGCTAGAAACGATATTTGTTGATGGGGGTCTATATGACAGTGTGAATAGTATGCACATTATATATATATATATATATATATATATATATATATATATATTTGGAATGGTTAATGCCTTAGTGGCTTTAGCCCTTCCAAGTATTTCCTCAATTCATTTGGCTACACATATTGGGATCTTTTTGGTAAGAAGAGCCAAACCCATATAGCCTATGGGTAACTTTAAGACTATAATGACCCGAGACTACCCCCTATTCATCACACAGTTTTTACGACCCTGAAGGACTATAAGCTAACCCATGACTGATATCTTCTGTGAGCACTGAATAATAATGTTGAATAAATATAAAAAACAGGCTGAAATACCATAAGGTTCAAAATCTGAAATAATAATAAATAACAACATCTGATAAAACACCTGTATCTGAAATACTGTCTGAACTAGTCTAGTCTGAAAGCCTTCTAACTGAACTATCTGAATATGGAGTTAATGAGACAAGCCCCCAACTAACTCCAACTACTACAATACTGAAACTACTGAAATACTGAAATAAAAGTATATCCTCGATGGATAAGGACTCACTACAAAATCTATAACTGCTGACTAGATCTGTCTAAGTACGGTTGAGAAACCTAAGCATTCAAACCTATGATATGAGACATCACAGAGCAAAGAAAGAGTATGCATTAGTATGTGGAATGTACAGGTATGCTAGATGAGGTAAGGATTAATGCAAGGGTTCAAATGCATGAACAGCCACTGACTGAATAATATAGAATAACTGAATATGAGTACGTGGATAATTGAAACTGTTGTAAATACTAAGTATGCAACACTGTGCATATATGTATACCGTAACTAAGCTTTTTTGAAGCTAAGTACTGCGTTCTATTACTGAGTAACTAATAATATGAAGTAACTAATAACTAAATTACTGATACTAAGTGACTATGTCTGATAGTCCTGTTCCTGTAGAACTGAATTGAGTTCTAGACTGAAGACTGAAACTAAAACTCTGGGAGGTAATCATCTAACCGATATGCTCCTCTCTAAACTGATTGGAGTCCAACCTGTAACCCTAGATGGAAGGGTGATAATACCATTCTATGGGTACTAACACTAGAAAACTAGGATGCTATGCCTAACTAATGGGTGACACCTGAGCGGAGCCAAGCCTAATCTGACAGGTGACCCCTGGGAGGTAGTCAATCCTAATCTGATGGGTGACTCCTCATCCTATGCAAGCTACGCAGTTTTAGAGTACAAGGATGTCTACTAACGACTCTACCTATTTGACGGGGAAGTCATCATCCCTGCACTCGCTCAGTGCTAAATCCTACTCCCAACTAAATAGACACTGAACTATTATACTGGACTGAACTAGACTAAATTCACTGAGTTTCTTGAGTGCTATAAATGACTAATTTTTATTGAGTCCTGTATCTAACTGAGATTACTATTGATTGTGACAAGACTGATACTATTCTGTAACTAACACTAGCTCCAAATAAATAGCTAAATTATTGGGTATTAAATAACCCCAGGACTCGATAGCATGAAAAGTAAAGCATCACATGATCTTGCAAAGCATAACAATGTATACATGTTCATAATTCATCTATATAGATATTTTATCAAACACTTGTAGAGCATAAGCTTGTACATATACTAACATGTCAAGATTTCGTCACTTAATTCATATGGACATTCTATCAAACACTTAGGGAGCACAACTTAATGCACATAATCATGGATAACACATAAACATGGCAACTAAAATGCCCTAACTTGTAATTTCATGGGTTTATTATGCAATTCATATAATTTCCCCCTAAATACTATTCTATTTTCACAAATCTTATAATAATTATGGATTAAAACCTAATTAACATCATAGACATATTAATCACTTTGTAAAATTCAAGGGTTTATCAAGATAATCACATATTCATCACATATGCTATTTAATTTCATGAAACTTGCACTTAAATCATGGATTGAAACCCAACTACTATCATGAACATTAATTTAATCTAATTCAAATATAAAAATCATAAATTTGAGATCTTGTATATTTAAAAAGGGATTCTTGGACTCTATGGATGAAAGGAACCCATAGATGAACACCTAACATACCTGAGAAGAAGAGTTCTTGAAGGTTCTTGGAGATATTCTTGAGGATTGACCTTGATTCTTGAACCAGGGTTTTTTCCTCTTGAGAGAGAATGATTTAATTTGGGGAAAACTGAATGAATAATGGTGTAACTAGGTTTATTAGGGGTGAATTTCTTGTTAAAGGTTGACTAGGGTCATGGGAAAAGACTCAAATACCCCTAGAATGATTTAAAAACTCAAAATTTAAAATTGAAAATTAACTGAAAAATCCCAATTTGGGCCCTTGGCGCGACGCAGTGCTATAGCACCATGTCACTGGAAAGTGGACAACTTGGAATTGGACCATCAACGCAATATGGTGGAATCACGTTGCCCCTTGGATGTGACTTAAAAGTTCATCATGATGCGATGGGATTGCGTTGGTGTACTGGAAGCTGACAAATGTGAAAATAAGTTATGGTGCAATGCACTGGTATCGTGGTACCCCACTGGAAGCTGACAATTGTGAAAAATACTAGTGGAGTGATGTGGTTGTATTGCGTTGTTTCACTAGAAAATGACAAATGCCATTTAGACTGCCTCCGCAACGCACTAGAGTACCAGGTGGTACACTGTCTTACTAAAATAGCTTTAACTCTTTGCCCGGGTATCGGATTTGGGCAAATTTGGTATAGATTACAAGCTTATTCAATTTTCTAGACAATGAAAAGTCAAAATATTAAAAATTACACATTTATAAAAGTGTATTCATCTTTAAAGTAGTCTTTGATATTTTTAGGACAAATTTAAGTTAGGTAAAAGTACGGGGTGTTACAAGGATGGAGCGAACTGTGTAGTTCAGGTTAATGTTTTAAACTCTCATGTTTGTGTCCCTTGTCCATAATCCAGCATCCTATATATATGAATGTGTGCATGTGTTTTTGATTGATTTTGGAAATAACATTACTTTATCACTCTTCTTGAGTTACATGCCAGTGCTTATCCCACTGACCATCCTAGGACAATACATTATTTTATAATGTAGGGTCCAAAGACCTTTCTATTACCCATGTACGATGCTAGGTGGTGTGGTTGTCTATTGTGTTGTTGTGAAGTGGTGAGCTTTTATTTTTCAAAATCCTTGTCATTTCATTAGGTTTCTTTTCATATTTTGGGGATTGAGGATTTCTATTGTCACGGTCGGGGGCATGTCCTAACCTAATTTGGTATTCTGGTTTTTAAGGCTTTTATGGACAAGTGTGGGTTGGGTGTTTGTTTTTTACTCTTAGGCTTTATTTGGTTTATCTATTCTTCTTATTATCATGTTTGGTTGTCTTTCACTGTCTTTTTTATTATGTTCTATATGTTAAGCTAAGGGGTTGGTCTCCATTTTACGATGGGCTTGAGATACCCATTATGACTAGGCCTTGATTTGGGTCATGAAAATCATGGTATTAAAGAATGGTTCAGGGTCACTGGGTGTCCTCAAAGACATGTTGAGTGGATTCATTTTTATAGGTGTGTAGTGCACCACACTTATAAGTGGGAGGCTACAAGGCATTTAGGAATGTTTTTCTTTCTTGTGTTCTATTTTGGGCTATAAGAGTCTAATGTCATGAAACTTCTAACTCCTAGGTTACTTGTATTTTAGATCATGCCTTTCCAATGATATAACAGATATAGGAACTCTACTGGGACCTCTGTCCAACCTAGGGGAAATGTGGAGAGGACTCACCCCATTTATGAAGTGCAGACCTTGTCTAGGGTCACTACCCCCGATTGTACTACTTCACATGGGGTTTCACTGGTCCCCACTAGTCCTTCCCCGATAAGTGATACTCATGCTCAGTCACCTTAGGAAGATATATCTAATGCGGAGTTTTGTCAGTCTATTCATCTACTTACTCAATTGGTGGCACATACTCTCATCAGTTTGGTCGTGTTGGTAATATTGTGAGTTTATCTGAGGTCATTTGGGTTGGACAGTTTATGAGGTTAAATCCCCCAACCTTTATAGGCTCTAAGGTTGAAGAGGATCCCTAGGGGTTTATTAATGAGAAAGAGAATATTTTCATGTTAATACATGCTCTAATTATGAGGGTGTGAAGTTTGCTACTTATCAGTTGAAAGACGTGGCTTGTAAGTGGTATAAGGAGTGGGAACAATTGAGGGGTAATAATGTTGAGCCAATAATATGGGATGAGTTTTTAGATAATTTTCTTGATTACTTTTTTCAAAGGAGTTGTGGAAAGCTAAGGCTAAAGAGTTTGTAAACCAAAAACAAGGTAAGATAAATGTAAAAGAGTATGCTCTGAAGTTCCATTAGATGTATCATTATGCTCTGGAGTTGATGTCTTATATGAGGGTTAATATGATGAAGTTTGCTTATTGTTTGTCCCGTGACTTGGTATTGGAGTGTAAGGTTGTGATGTTGAATACCGATATAGATATCTCTAGGCTGGTGGTGTATATGCAACAAGTTGAGGATGAAAATAAGAAGAAGGTAGCAATGGGGGAGAGATAAAGTAAGAAATTTAGGTATATAGAGCAAGGTACAAATTAGTAGAATAGTGGGAGAGATGGTAGATAGCGGACTAAGAAAAAGAGTTGGGGAGGTTCTTATTTATAAGCTAGTGCTTCTTATCCTAAGCCTTCAACTGATAAATATTTCCAAGCTAGCAGTGTTTCTAAGGCATGGGGTGCGCAATCTATGGATAATAGATCTCAGTCAGCCCCACCATATCTTTCTTATCGCTTTTATTAATTGATTCACCATGGCTATTGTGAGGAGGGAAAGAACTTATGATTTAATTGTGGTTAGCCTAGTCCTATGCAACGATACTGTTCTGTGGCTAGGGTTGCCACTGGAGCTAATAAGGTCCCGGTTGCTGTTTCTTTAGCTCCTAAACCTAAGGTCGCCACTTCAAGTACCAATAATGGTCGAAATCATCTATATGCACTGGCAACCCATCAGGGATCTGAGGTATCTTTTGATGTCGTTATCTTATGTTACAACTCTTCTCTTGTGATATCTATTGTTTGCTTGATTTGGGTTCTACCCTATTTTATGTAACCCCTTATATGGATGCACATTTTGGTTTTGGTCCTGAAAATATTTTTGACCCTTTTTCTGTGTCTACTTCGATGGGTGATTCCATAGTTTCTAGAAAAATCTATTGGGGTTATGTCGTGTCTATCTTTCATGGGGAAACATTGGTGGATTTGATAGAGCTTGATATGGTAGATTTTGATGTTATTTTAGGGATGGATTGGCTCTATTCGTGCTATGCTTTCTAGATTATAGGACCCAAAAGGACAGTTTTCATTTCCCTAAAGAGCTGGTGATTGTATGGTAGAGGAGTTCCTTAGTGCCCAAAGGGAGGTTTATTTCTTATCTCAGGGCTCAAAAATTAATTTTTAAAGGGTGTCTGTACTATTTATTTTAGTTTAAAGATTCTAACTTTGAGGGTCCTTCTTTGCAATATGTCTCTGCATTAATGAGTTTCCTGAAGTTTTTCTTGATGATCTTTCTAGAATTTCTCCCGATAGGGATATAGATTTTAGGATTGATCTTTTACCAGATACCTATCTTATTTCCATTCCCCCTTATAGACTGATTTCGATTGAACTTAAAAAACTAAAGGAGCAGTTGAAGAATCTTCTAGATAAATGTTTCATTTATCCTCGTTTCTCTCCGTGGGGTGTTCCTATACTTTTTGTGTGAAAGAAAGATGAGTCTCCGTAGATGTGTATAGACTATCATCAAATGAATAAGGTTACATTGAAAAATAAGTATCTTGTTCCTAGGATTGATGGCCTATTTGATCAGCTTCAGGGTGCTTGGTCTTTCTCTAAGATTGATCTTCCTTTGGGCTATCACCAGTTGAAAATTAGGTATGCTGATATTCCCATAACTGCTTTCCAGATTTGGTATATCCATTATGAGTTTTTGGTTATATAATTTGGGTTGACTAATACTGTGGTTGCTTTCATGGATCTTATGAATTGAGTGTTTAGATAGTTTTTGTATTTTCTTGTTATAGGGTTCATTAATGACATCTTAGAGTACTCTAAGAGTGAAGAGGATCATGCCAATCACCTCTAAATTGTTTTACAGACTCTTAAGGACCAGAAATTATATGCAAATTTTTCTAAATATGAAGTTTGATTGAGTATCATACCTTTCTTAGGTATGTTATTTCTAGAGAAGAGATCAAGGTGGATCATCTGAAAGTTGAAATAGTTAAGACAGGACCTAGACCCACGACTCCAACAGATATTAGGATTTTTTTGGGCTTGGTTAGGTACTATTGGAGGTTTGTGGAGTGTTTATTATCCATTACTATTCTGCTGACAAAGCTAACTCAAAAAAAGGTTAAGTTTTTATGGTGTGATGCTTTTGATGGTAGTTTTGAGAATTTGAAAGATAAGTTGACTTTCTTACCAATTTTGACCCTACCCGATATACTAATGGGTTTGTTGTGTATTGAGATACATCTCATATGGGATTGGGTTGTGTGTTGATGCAGCATGGTAAGGTTATAGCTTATGCTTCCAGACAACTTAATGTTCATGAGAGTAATTACTCGATTCATGATCTAGAGTTGGCAGTTGTGGTCTTTGCTTTGAAAATTTGGTGCCATTACTTGTAAGGGGTGCATATGGCCATATATTCAGATCACAAAAGTTTGCAGTATGTGTTTACACAGAAAGAATTGAATCTCAGGTAGAGGTGGTGGCTCAAATTTCTTAAGAATTATGAATGAGCCTTTACTACCATCTAGGTAAAGATAATGTTGTTGTTAATACTCATAGCACGTTGTCCATGGGGAGCTTATCCCACGTGAAAAGGAGAAAAGAGGACTTGTGAAAGATATTCATAGGTTGGCTAACTTGGGAGTCCATCTCTTGGAATATAAGTGGGGGAGTGATTATTCAAGAGATAGTTAAATCATCTCTTGGTGCTGAGTTGAAGGGGAAACAGACTTTGGATCCTTTGCTTATGAAGATTAAGGATGACGTAGGTCAACAAAATGTTATGGCTTTTGAGATTAGCAGTGATGGCAGCTTAAGGTATCAAGAAAGATTGTGTATTCCTAAAGTAGATACGTTGCAAGAAAGTATTTTGAATAAGGCTCATTAGTCAAAATATATAGTTCGTCCGAATTCTACTAAGATGTATTATGACTTGAAGGAAATCTACTGGAGGAACAATATGTAGAGGGATATGACAAACTTTGTTGCTAAGTGTATGGTTTATCAACATGCTAAGGTTGAGCATTGAGGCTTGGAGGAATGTGTCAAATGATAGAGTTGCCCATTTGGAAGTTGGAGGTAATCAATATAAATTCTGTTATGGATCTTTCGTGGTCTCAGAATAAGTATGACTCTTTTTGGGTCATTATGGATTGAATGACTAAGTCTTCTCGTTTTTTGTCTTTGAGTACTACCTATTCGAGAGAGGATTATACTAAGATGTTCATTCAGAAGATAGTTAAATTGCATGGCCTGCCGCTGTCCATCATTTTAAATCATGGTACGCAGTTCTTTTCTTATTTTTGTCATTTGTATTAGAATGGTTTGGGTACTTGGGTGAACCTTAGCACCGCTTTCCATCCTCAAATGGATGGACAGGATGAACAAAAGATTCAAAGGTTGGAGGATATGCTAAGGGCCCGTGTGATTGATTTCAAATGTAGTTTGGTTGAACATTTAACTCTTATTGATTTTGCTTATAATAATAGTTATCATTTTAGCATTCAGATTACCCCATTTTAGGCACTTTATTGAAGAAGATATAGGTCTTCTAGTGGATGGTTATAAAAGGAGTCATGAGGTTTGTGAGGAAGGGGAAGCTCAGTCCCTGTTACTTGGTCCATATCAAATTTTAAGGCGAGTTAAGAATGTTACTTATGAGTAAGATTTGCCCACGAGTTTGGCTTTAATTTATCCCATTTTCCATGTGTCTATGTTGAAAAAGTATGGGTGACCCTTCTTTAATAGTGCCTATTAAGGATGTTGGTGTTACCGATTCATTATTTTATGAGGAGGTCTCGATTGAGATACTGGATAAGTAAGTTCATAGATTAAGGACTAAAGATGTGGCTTCGGTGAAGGTGCTTTGGAGGAATCAAAATAAAGAAAAAGATACATGGGAAGCTGAGGGAGATATGAGATCTAAATATCGTTCTTATTGCATTTTGAATTTTTTCCTTGGAATGGTTTGCGTTCTTTTTTTTATTGTACTAAGGGTACCCATAACTTCTTATTCTAGGACGAATGATCCTAAGGGTTGATAATGTAATACCATTGGGTTCTGGACTCTGAAATATCCGAGTATTGGCGACACTACCCAGATAACTCAGGTGATGAGTTGTTATCCCTCGACATGAGTTATTAGGTGAGACTCATTGTCTCACCAGTGAGGTTGTCTAGGAGTTCGGCATTTATCTCGAGCCTTCATCATGGTTCGTAACAATAGACAATGATTCGTAATGAGTGACTCATAGTTCTAATAGTGAGGACCATGGTTTTTAATCCTTAGGTCAGAGTCCATGTAACGACTTGAGGTCAGACCTCACGATTTGTCACCTGAGTCATAATGATTAGACTCAGTTTTTACATATTTTAATTGAGGAATTTTTGGTCTTTTCCTTCCTTTGTACTTTACCCATGGCTTAAAACACTCCAACAAACCCCTTTAACATCAGTTGTCAAAAATTTTAAAACCTTAATTCTTTTTTTTAACTCCTAAAGCAAGAACAATAGGGTTTCACAAGGGATTCAACATCTAAGCTCCAAACTTTGGATTCCTTCCTATTTCTTTGGTGTTTCAGGCATGTCTCTCATCCCAAACTTGAATTTTATATTATGGCATATGTTTAAACATTGTTCATATGATTTTAAATAGTTGGATTTGAAATTGTGCTGAGAGCTTTTGATAATTATCACTTGAATTATATTTCCCATAATTTGAATGTATTGTTTATACTTAAATGGATGATTTTGGGGCTTAATGGGAGAATTATTATGGGGAGTGGAATGGGGAACATAGGTTTCTCGAAAGCTAATGAATTTTTGTTTGGTAATGGCATTAATCTCAATCCACCTTTATTATTTTGGTTTTGAATATGGAATTTGCATGATTTAACTTACTTTTGGAATCTTGCATTGAATTAAAGGATAATGGATAGTAAGAATGGTTTTGAAAGGCCTTGTTGGGCATGTTTTTGGATTACAATAGAACTTGGGAGTCTAATGGTTAAACGATTTGGTTGTAGCATAATGGAATTAACTTGCAAACATAATTGGTATGATAATACCGAGCGGTAATGCCCAATAATAAAGACTCCTTGGTTAATGTCTGGGCATGTGTCAACTATTTTAATTCAAGCTTAAGAGAAATTGTGCAGCTCACCGTGAAGGTGGAGGTCCCGAGGGGACCAACAGTGGAAACGAGTCTGCCGTCTAGGGGGTCTCTATGACCGTGTGCATAGTACACACATTATATATATATATATATATATATATATATATATATATATATATTTGGAATAGTTAATTCCTTGGTGGCTTATCCCTTCCTTGGATTTCCTCGGTTCGTGCGACTACATGTACTGGGGACCTTTTGGCACGGAGAGCCGAACCCCTATAGCCTATGGTTGCTTTTAGGATAGAGCGAGCTACACAGTTCACACTAATATTTTAAACTCTTATGTTTATAGCTCTTATCCCTATCTCAACATCCTATATATGTATATATGAATGTGTGCATGTGGTTTTGATTAATTTTATAAATGGCATTACTTTATCACTTTTTCTAAGTTACATATCAGTGCTTATCCTATTGACCATCCTAGGATGCTACATTGTTTCATGATGTAGGGTTCGAAGACTTTTCTGTTACCCCTCTGCAGCGTTAGGTGGTGCGGTTGTTTATTGAGTTGCTGTGAAGTGATGAGCTTCCATCTTTTGGAAAGCCTTGTCATTTCATTAGGTTTTCTTTTATATTTTGGGAATTGAGGATTTCTATTGTCATGGTCGGGCGCATTTCCTGACCCAATTTGATTCTGGTTTAGAGGCTTTTATGGACAACTATGGGTTGGATGTTTGGTTTTTACTTTTAGCCTTCATTTGGTTTATCTATTATTATTATTTTCATGTGTGGTTGGCTTCCATTGTATTCTTTTATTATGTTTTGAATGTTAGGCTAAAGAGGTGGTCTCTAGCTTATGGTGGGCTTGAGATACCCATCACGACTAAGCCCTGGTTCGGATCGTGACATCTCCCTCGAGTAAGGACCTATTGATATGATTATTTGGCTCCTTTATGAGGGCTTCACGATTATTGTCTTTTCTTGAAGCAGAAAATCACATTGATTATATGATTTATTCTTGTAAACCTCCCAAATATGTAATATTTGATATGATATAATGCTTATTGAGTTTATTAATGAACAATTAGTTCATCTTGCTCTCATGAAACAATTGATACAGTTTATTGTTACTGTTTTCTGAAAGAACATTTATTTCATAATGTTTTATGACTTGTCCCCACTAAAACGGTTATGGTTAAGTGTAATTACTCACTGAGCTAGCGTCTTACACCTCTTTATTATTTTTACAGATAACGCATGTGACTTTGGTGAGGATTTTGTTAGCTAGAGGATTCTACATGGCATATTTCTTGTGAGACCCGCACTTGTTTGCGTAGGCAACAATTTATTCATTTGTTATGTTCTTTTCTTTGAAAACTCTTAGAGTCGCTCCATAGTAATGTCTTTAGAGTTTGACTATTCTTTCATTATTATGGACTTGTGAGGTTATTGACTTTTTCTCATGATTTATAGATGGATTTTGTACTATTATTCTGTGGTGAATGGATTTTTGAGGTTTTTGGTGAATTGTGTTTGTATTAATTGTGTGTTGGTTGTGATGTTGAGTTGTTTTGTTGATTTGAGACAGGAAATTTTCTTGATAGGCCCAAAAATAGGAGAAACTTTGTTCGATTTTCTGTAAAATACTGACGATGCTTACTTTGGAGTTCTAATCTCCTTAGCGTCGGTAATGATCTATTTTGGCTCGTGATAATTTGAGAGAGTCGCTGTGAAATCTATTTAAGGATAACTGAAATTATTAAAATATTTGCATTAAACACACAATCTCTGTAATTAAGGGTGTCCATATGTTCACTCTAAAAATAGAACACGATGTTTTTGAATTTTCTGTTCTTCTACTCCTGAAATAAAACATTATTCTCATAAATCTTCTCTTCTTTAATTTTTTTAAGGAATTCTAACACTATGTCATAGATACAGATAGATGTAAAGCCAAAAATTGAAAAAGCTTATTATACAGATGTAAGATAGTCTGCATCATATGATGTGGTGACTAAGATACAAAATAAAGACCATCTCCTTCAGTTTTCATCAGTCTATTATTGATTCATACAAACTATCAATATAGTCAGATTGAAGAATTATATGTTTAATCGATATATCTATACATGATTTTTATAAAAAAAAAATACTATAATTTTTATAACTTTTATCTTCGTATATCAATGACAAAATTAATACATTATGTATCAGTTGTTTTCATGTTGATACATATTGATCTTGCTTGTCTTCATGTTGTATTTTGATTTCAAGATGCTTTTGATATAGATTATATAAAAATGTATTAAGTCTATAACAATGATTTTTGTCAAACACTTATTTATGTATCAATGCTGGAATTGATACATTATGTATCGATTGATATCAATCTAATTAATCTCGGAGGTAAGTAGACTAAATTTATTCAATACTTTAAAATTAAAATTTAGCTATTCAAAAATTATAAAAAGTACTTAAGTTGCAAAAATTTCAATATCAATATATATTATAAAAATATATTTTATAATATTGATAAAAAAAATAATGTACTTCAATTTTCGAATAGTAAAACAAGATAAATATTATGGCATGAAGGGATTATATTTGTATTTGTACTATATTAAAAGTGTGAAGGGCCTTAGAAATACTGTTTGAAATTTTTGTTCTTCATTAAAATTTTTTACAATAGATAAAATTGTTTTTATACTTTTTTTTCTTAATTTATTATTTAATTATTTTCAGAATATTGTATCCTAAAATATATGGAATAAGGACTAAAATATATGGTAAGACTTTTCTTAAATTAGGAGTGCTAAAATATATAATAAATAGTAACTAAAAAACTTATAGTGTAAAATAAATAAGTACACCTAAAAGAAATATAAAAGGATATTTAAATTTTTCCAAATATTAAGAGAATCGTACGTGCAGTTTCATAATGTAAAAATATTTCTATATATTATTTCTTTTTTACGTTTAGGTTTTTACTATACCAATTTTGTTTAGGATATAAAAAATTATGGTTTGTTCTACGTAACCATAATGTACTTGCAAACATGCGCATGAAGTATGTATTATTATGAAGTATATAACTGTGGAACTCCAAACACTGTAACAATTAATACCCATGCATATATCATCCCTCAAGGAGGAGTACTGGTAAAACTTGCAATCACGGACCATAAGGTCATAAGTCCCTTTTCAAGTATTATAGCAGATAAAAAATCTCTGATCTAAATTATGTTCGTGTATTTACATAATTTCTAATCGTTGTGGGGGGATAGATAAAATGCTAAATTTTACCTACAATTACGGCATATCGTTATTAACTGTCACTTTGATTTTCAGTTTTTTCTACTTCTACCTTTTCTTCTTATTTTAGTTTTGGTTTAAGTTAGCTTCTTGCGTTAATTCATGTTTTCTTACTTTCTACTTACGTTATTTATTGTTGTATGTCGTGCATACAATTATGACAGTTTATTGTGCAACGTATTATTGTTATCTTAAATTTAAACGTGACCAACATTATTCGTGTAATGCACATACTTATAAACTAGTACTTAGTAATAATATAATTCTATCATAATATATCTGTAAGTACGAAATGCAATGTCACGACTTGAACTAGGGTCCAGTCGTGACGAGCATCTCAAGCCCACTGTAAGATGGAGGGGGGGTGCGCGGATATAATAAATCTAATAGATTTATATAATAGATCTAATAGATTTATTAGGTTTCTAGTGAATCTATTTTTATTTATGCGTGGATATTTTTTTAATGATTTACTTTTTGTGTAAGATATATTCATTAATTTGTTTGGTTTATTATTTTATCCTGTAGTAATTGCAGAGTTACAAATTTCTGTATAATAATTTATCCTATCTGTCCTGTAATGTATATCTAATTCTAGATTTTCAATGTTATTTATTATCTTGTGTTGTTCTTCTCGTAGTGAGTTTTTTAAATTATATAAACTATCACATGTACTTTTATCTAAATTTTCTAAGGTTTTTTCTATCCATACTAATTTTTCTTTTAGATTTTCCATTATTTTTCTAATTCGGTTTCTATAATTAATTTCATTATTTAAATTTTCTTGATTTTCTCTAGTTTGTCTAATATATTCTAACATTTTTTAATCTGAATAATATCCTTCTGGGTAAATTTCTTCGTATAACTGTTCTAGACAATTTGTAGTTTCAATTTCGTAGTCTATTACTTTTTCTAATATTATTTTCTTAATATCTATAATTTCTATATCTTTAAGTATATATAAGATTAATACTTTAAGATAATCTAAATGATCTATCTTTTAAAATTGGTTTTATTATAATATTTTGTAGTTGTTTGTTTTAGCCTTAGTAGTTTTTGCATATTTTTATTAAGAAATTCTATGTATTTTATATCTTTATTTTCCATGTATTTGTCTATATTTATTTTTATCTGTTTTTCTAGTAACTGTATGTTTCTTATATCTATTTCTGAAAATTCTATGTAACTTATCATCGTAAGTATTTGTAAGAGTAGTTAGGTAGATATGGTATATAATTTACTCTAGTCATGTAGTATTTACCAAAGGCTTTTTCTAATATGATTTTTCTTATATCTGCTACTTTTATATCTCTAAGTGCATACAAAATAAGTATTTTGAATTTATCTACCATCACATCAGATAAATAATCATTCATTTTCATAAAATTGCTTTTTTCAAAATATTCCCTTCAACCATGTACATAACAAAATATGGTCATCTTAGCTTACTATATACTAGATTATTCTTAAATAATATGTTCTTCGGTCACTATTAACATGGTAATCCGGATACTTTTTCCCTTAAACAGCGCCTCTACTCTGGTTACTCCCCGCCACGGCTTCTTGCCTCATTGGTTTCACCTTTAGGATGGCATAGTCCTTAGGGATTTTTCTCTGTTTCCTCTTTGTTAATAAACTTCTTAACATATTATTCTTCGAATAATTCTACTATAAAGTAACTAATATGAATTTATTTTATCATATCATGATTGTTGGGAATTATGAATTTAGCTATTCATAATCATGAATAAATATACCTGTTCGGGTAGTTTTGATATTTCTGAAGTTTGTTCCTCCATAGCTTTTTCCATTGAAATATGTCTATTTAATTAACTGAGTAAAATATTTGTTATGGAGTGGAGAGAATGTTTGCTTCAACGCATGAAGGCTTGCTTTTGCAATGCCTTCTGCCTTCTTTATTTATAGAATGAAAAGAAACTTTACAATCAGACTTTACAATCTAATCTACACACGTTTTTAAAATTTTAAAACTAAAAGCTAAAAAAGTCAAAAAGGTAGGGCTAGGCTACTAACTAGCCTACTAGCCTTTGAATTTTTTTACAAACTTACAAATCTTTACGTAAAAGTTTAAACTTTGTACAATAATTTCAACACAATAATAATAATTCAACAGTATTTTGTCTCCGTTGATTTTGTCGTATCTGCTATATCTCCATTATTGCTTCTTATCTTATCTTTTCGGTTGACATCTTGTCTTCTTTTATTCTAGATGTACTTCTGGAATAATATTATCTTCTCCATTACACCTCGAACATTGGTGATCTGGATATTTGTGTCCAATTATTTTACAATATCTTGTCAGCAATCCATCTGAAATAAATTCTTTTTTTATTGCTCTTGCGGTAGATTATTTTTCTGGGTTGAGTAGTGTCATTATCCATTGTCTGACGTCTTTCATATCTGCTTGTCGTAGCTCTTTTGAGTTTGAGTAAATCATTTGATGATCTCTCGAATAATAGCTCCATATTGGGTTTCCGTTAGTATAATTATTTGCTAGTTCTTGAATAATCGTAGCTAGTCCGATAAGTCATTTGTTTGCATAGAAATCCGGTATCTCAATTCTGGGTATCTCCGGTTGTTGTGTAATATCTTCTGGTATAATCATATCTCTAGTTAGTCCTATCTTTACAACTTGTATAACTGGTTTTATTTCACCATATAGTATCTCTGCCGGTGCAGTATAACACTTTATATAAAATAAATTTCCTTTTGTTATCCTTTTGTAGGTGGTGAATATCTTGTATAATTCTTCCATAGCTGTTAATTCTTCTCCGTCTTGAGTATATATGGTGTTTAATAGTCCATAGTCAAAACAAGTTTTTACTAGGCTTGGGTTAGTTTTGGGTAGTGCAATTAGTTTGTTATATCCTTGTAATTTTTGGGTTATATAGTTGGTGTTTGGTTCCTTGGTGTTTGTAGCTCTGGGGTTATGGTTTAGAAAGGTTTGTACTCTGTATATATTTTCTATGTATTTCTGGGCGGTGTAGTTGTAAACTTTTTTGTCTTGGTTTAGGCTATCTCGGTATGTGTTAACTTGTGGGTGTAAGAATAAGTGGTCTTTTTGTGTTTTTGGTGTAAATGGTTTTTCAAATATTTTATTCATATTCATATTCTGGTATCTTGGTCGATTAACTCCTTTGCTTGTACCTGCAGAAGTAGATTGATAAATGTTATGGGTTTTATGGAGTGTCCCAATGTCTCCTTCTAGCTCTGGAACTTTAATGTCTTCCGATCGACATAACTCTGCACACTGCTGAGTTAGCTGATTTGTAGCTATAGACTTCAGTTTATCTTCATTAGTCTTTAGCTTTTCTATCTCATTACTCATACTGTCCACTTTCATTGAAAGCGTAGTTAGGGTGTTAAGTATTTTTTCTAGAGTATCTTCTTCTATTATTTCAGTCTGTGTAGCTTTGTCGTGATATGTAGTCTGCAATAACATTTTTGTTAGTACTGATCACTTCAATTGTAAATGTGAAATTTAATATATTCAAAACTAGTCTCCGAATCTCTTTTAATGTAACTGAATTTTGTATTTTCTTTGTTAACCACCAGCGTACCTGTGTATTATCTGTTCGTACAATAAATTTGTTATATACAATATATGACTCAAATGCTAATAAACATTTATATAATGAACATAATTCTTTCCTATTTATTTCCCATTTTATTTCTGTCTCATTGAACGTACCTGAGTAGTATCTACAATGGTGCTCTATTTTTTCTGCTTCATATCGATATTTAAGTACTCCTCCGTAACTATATTCACCAGCATCTGCTTCTACTATATATATAAATTTTCTATTTTCATCTGAAAATTGTAATTTTGGTAATTCTTTACAAAGAAATTTTATTTTTTGAACTTGTTTTTTATCTTCTTCATTATAGTTATATTCTACGTCCTTTTTTAATTTTTTCTGTAGTGGTTTTAAAGTTTCTGCTAATTTTGGAATATATTCTCTTACTTGGTTTACTAGTCCTAAAAATGATTGTAATTTCTTTTTTGTATCTAATTCTTCTTTCGAATTTATTATTTTTTGTACTATATGTTGTTGCATTTTTACTCCACTTTTATCTATTTGTATTCCTAAAAATTCTATCTGATTTTTCATAATTTCAGCTTTCTTTTCGCTTAGACTTATTCCCGATTTTTCTATTATATCTGTAAACTGTTCTAATAATTTTAAATGTTCTTCTTTGGTTTTTGTATATAATAATATATCATCTATGTATACTATACAATTAGATAATTGTTTAAAATAATTGTCCATAAAATGTTGATATCTACCTGGTGCATTTTTATATCCAAATGGTAATACGTTCCATTCATAAAATCCTTGTGGTACCGTAAATGCGGTTAATTCTTTAGATTCTTCTTCTAGCTTTAGGTGGTAAAATCCTGATTTACAATCGAATTTGCTAAAATAATTATATCCTTGTATTTGTCTTATTTTTAATATCTTATTTGGTATTGGATAATTATATGTTATAGTTTTTGCATTTAAATTTCTATAATAAATAACCATCCTACTTTTTCCTCTTTTTTATTCACTATGTTTATTTACTATAAATGCTGGACTATTATGTTTACTATTACTTTTTTGTATATATTGTTTTTCTAATAATTCATCTATATGCATTTTAAATTCTTTTAAATCATCAAAATTATATGTTAATGGTTTTTGTGTTATTATGCTATTTTTATCTATTAATTCAATTTTTATAGTAGTTTTATGTTTTTCCCATCCTTTTAATGGATCTTCACTATATAATTGTTCTAATTTTTTCTGAATTATTTCTATTTTATTTATTGAAAATAAAGTTATTTCTGTTTTATTTATCGAAAATACTACTAGCTCTATTGTATCTTCAGTATTTTTTATACTTTCTAATTTTTGTGTAATTTTTTCACTTCCTTTTATCCAATCAGTTTTCTTTCTTATTTTATTATTAACTCTTTTTGCTCTTACTTTCTGCTTACATGGTGTTGTAAACCACCAGTCTGTTTTGGTTATTATATGTGGGTATAATTTATCTAAGAATGGCATTCCTAAAAGTATATCTTTTGATGTTAATTCATAATTATAAATTTCTTCTATTGTTAATATCTTATCCCATACTTGTATTTTTACATTCCTAGCTTTATAAGTAATTAAGCTTCCTTCATTATTAAATCCTTTAACTATTATTGGTGTTTTTAATTTATCCCATTTACTTTCTGGTAAGCAATTATATCTACATAAATTAGCTTCTGCTCCTGTATCTATCATAGGCGTATAATATCTACTGTAATATCCTTCTACTACTATCTTCATTAATACATATATCTTCATTTCATGTTAAAGCTCTTTTTAAGAATAACTTTTCTTTGTTATATGTTAATGTTAATTGTGTATGTTCTATATTATATGGTTTTACTTGTTCTAACCATTTTATTCCTAATATTATATCTGTTTTTTGTATTTCTTCCTTTACTTCGAATTCTATTTTTATTTTCCTAACTCCTATTATTATTTCTTTTTCTGCTATATTTTTATTATTTATTAAACTTCTTGGTAGATCTGGGCACATATCATTATCAGTCTTTATTTCTTCATTTTTTACTAGATATTTTGCTATATAATTTTCTTCTTGTCCTGTATTCAAAAGTATTAGATATTCTTTTTCATTTATTTTTCCTGTTATGTAATATTGGTTTAAATTACTTATTGAATTTGTTTCATAACTTGTTCTTTTTGATGAGCTTGATGATTCTGGTTTTTCATTAGCTATTCTTTTCGTTGTATTTATTCTATCATTTACTATTTCTAAATTTTCTTCTGTATCTATGTCTCTATAGCTATAATCATTATAATCTACTGTTTTTACAATTTGTTCGAATGAGCTTTCTATTTGTATTTTGTTAATCTTATTTTTTCCTGTTATTTTATGTTTTGTTGTTAATACATATAGATTTTTACATCTTGCTGTAAATATTTTACTTCTTGGGGTTAATTCTATTCCTGATATTTTCCAATATAATACTAGTGATTTATCTATATTTCTATCTGTTACTGCTACTGAATAATTTGCACTTATTATAAATTTAAATTTTTGATATATTAGATTTCCTTTTACGGCAGTTATTATGCTTTTTTCTATAGGTTTTATAATTCTATCATCTTGATTCGAGGACTCGAGTCATCTATAGTTTTAGTAGCATTTTTTTATTTAGTCGTATTGATTAAGGATTGCTGGGGTTTCTCCGAGCTACCGATAGTCAGTATTAGTAGGGCTTCATAAACAGTCATCTAGAGTTGATGTATTTATTTTTAGTTTTGTTTTGTATAACCAAAGTGTAAATGTCTTTAATAGTTTTGTATTCAAAATATTCAATAAAAACGTCTCTTCTATTTATTTCTTTCAGACTTATGTAACATATTTAGTTGCTCACGAGTTATGCAACTATCATGAGTTAACTTAGGATCACTTGTGGTTCTAAGCATCGTGCGACGTCCAGGGGGTAGTCTCAGGGCGTTATAGGTGACCTCGTCAAATATCCAATGAAAGGGCAGGTAGGGTTAAGAGACAAAGAATTGACGAGAGGAAAGAAATTGAATTTAGAGGACACACCTCCCAAGGGTCCAAGAAAGAGGAACCCCCACACCTCACTACTCTGAACACTGTCCTAGTTAAAAGAGGATAGTGGCGCTAATAATGAGAAAGTTTAATCGAGTTTTGAGGGAGGTGGTGGTAATACATGTGATGAGGACTCTAGTTCCTATTTGATAGAATCAAAGACTGGGAGTGATGCTGAGGAGAACGTGACTCTTATTGGCATACAGGGCCTACCTCTATCCATTGAACCTACCTTGGTGCCCACCGTTGAATGGTGGGGGTACCCTAGTATGCTAAAGACGTACAATGATGGGATAAGCATAATTCCACGGAAGAATGAAAAAGGGCATTTATTTATAACATAGGTTAACTACAGCATGCATGTCTAAGTTTTTAGCATTTGCGGCCAGATTTCAGTAGTACAGATTCAAGTGGATGACTACAACACCGGGAAAATTTAATCCTGCATTAGTATGGGAATTTTATGCTGCGTATAAGGGTGAGCTGAAGATACAATATCCTCAGGAAAATATGTGGAGAGATGGTGACCCAGTTACATCAGTGATAGTTCGAGAAGTGTGGGTGAACATCTCCTTACTGACTATTTTGAGGTTCTTGAATGGACCAGCTTTCCAGCCACCAGTAAACACTGGCGAGATGGATTACTGCATAGAGGAAATACGGATCGTTATGATGAATCACATGGGGTCGGAAAAAAAGATAAAATGAGTCATTTTTTGTGGATCACAGGTTTGATTTCTCTAAATAGGGAAGAAGCCAATTAGGTTTTCGGTGGTCAAGAAGTACACTCACAGCTAATTGCCAAACAAACTTTGAGTTTCGAGGCCAAAACATAGTGGACATTGGCAGGCATAGATTGTATTCCACTACCTGGGATAATATGCTCAGTTAGGTTTGTGCGACATTGATTACAGGACTCATGGCGAGTTATGAGTTCGATGTGGGACAATTCCTAGCAAGAGAAATACGAGACCGAGCAGTGGGGGGAGAAAAGCTACTTTTGGCATATCCATGTATGATACCCAGATTTGTTTGGCTGTAGGTATGCAGGAACTTCTAGTGATCGACCAGTTTAGTGAGCCTAAGAGTACCACAGATTTGGGATTGATATATAATTGTACTAATCCCATTACCAAGCAGGCAAAGCGAGGTGCAACATTGCTAGCTCAAGCGATGCAAAACAGAGGACAAAAAACAGAGGATGCTGGAGTTGATGAGGTTTCTGTTGAGGGCGGCCAGTTTTAGCCACAACATTTTAACACAGAAGGCGCAACAGGCACTCCAACTTCACCACTTGTTGTAGTCCTACGGCCATTATCAACCAAAACTACACCATAGGGTATGTGATTATTTCCTAGTCCGGTTTAAATGAGATTATGCGCAGGTTGGGAACAGTCAAAGTAAAGATGCAGTTGATTGAAAGTGGTGTGAAACCTTGGGTTGAGAATAGGCTAGAAGAATAGAACAGATGAATACATGGTAGGTTGGATGCTTTTGACCAGAGGATAACACACCAGTTGGGAAACAGCCAAACCCCTGATGTTGCGGAGGTAAAAGTAGAAGTGGCTATGATAAAGAAACTGGTTAATGAGCTGTATGACAGGCCATTTTTCTCAATATCTGTGATAACAGAGATTGGGCATGAGATAGAAATTAAGAACATTTGGAGTGTTACGGTGGGGGAAGAAAGCCAAGATAGAAAGAAAAGAAAGCACCAAAGTACTAAAAAGGAAAATCTAAAAAAGGCAAAAAGAGATAACATTTAGAGTGAATAAGACTGGCAGGTAAGGGTCTGAGAGATTGTAACAGGTGACGGTAGCTCAAAACTGACAAGTGATAATGTTGAGGGGGAAAGTGATAAAGCCCTGGCATCTGACATACCACTGAGCCCACCGGCTACAACCAATTCCATTATTGTGGAGACAGTCCTGACAATTGATAGGACTACTACTGAGGATGGTGGGACCCGATCTAAGGTCCCACGTGATAATATAGCATGAGCTGGCACCTTGAGCGCCCAGGTATGTCCTCCCCCCTTGTATTACAATTATAGATGCACTGAGGACAGTATATAAGGTATTAGTTGGGGGTGGAGGCGTACCAAGGTCACCGCGGGTTACACTCTTCGTGTTTCGAAACATGTTGGCCACAATCTGAAAAGCTTGTGAACCGACATATTTTGTTAGTATTTTTGTTTTTGTTAGTTTGTGTGGTGTGATGCTGAAAATAGGAAGGATCTTTGTACTTGTGGTAGTAGAAAAATGTGTTTTATGCTGAACTGGTTTTGAATGAATGCGCTGAATAATGGATACCCCTCCTAAAATTGGTATTTTTGTTTTTGTTAGTTTGTTTGGTGTGATGCTGAAAATAGGAAGGAACTTTGTACTTACGACAGGAGAAAAATGTGTTTTTATGCTGAACTAGTTTTGAATGAATGTGTTGAAAAATGGATACCCCTCTTAAAATTTTGCTGATTGTGTGATGTGTGTATGTGTGAGAGACGACCGTGAATATGATAATGGCATTAGAATTAGGGATAGAACAACTATGACAAACAATTGCATAGCCAAATAAGAAGTAACTAGCAGTATGACCTTGTAAGAGGGGTGTGTGAGGTGTTACCTGGTTCCTGATGGGCCAGAATTTAGATTTTGCTTGGTTGCTCTTACCTAGGGTTGAGGATAGTCGAATACGAAGAGATTATAGGCCATTTTTTATTTTAAGTCCACTCGAGACTAAATTGTCCAACCAAATGGTATGAACCTTAACTGACCCATTTTTTTGTTTACATCAATTTCACCTACCCATTTTAACTACAATGAACCTGTTTTGGCCCTAGTCCTCCTCGAGCACTGTGCACCTCAACTCAGGCAAATCGCCTAAGTAGAGGGTGGCTATGATAGGGGTGCATAAGAAGAAATGATTATGAAGAAAGAAGTGTAGAAAAAAAAATGAAGAAGGGCAAGTGCGGTGAAAATAAAAAGATAATAAAAGAAAAAGAAAATTGTAAGAAAAGAAAAAAGTAAAGAAAAAGAATGTGAGAAAAGAAAACCGTACCTGGCCCAATCTGAATGTGCTGTAAAATAAAAAGAGAGACATAAGGGCTGAAATAAAAGAAAAAAAAGTGAAAAATAAGTGGACCCTAAAGAAAGCGTAGTGTCAAGGAGGCATAGTCACTAAAAAAACCCAAAAATATACCATAACAGCCCCAAACCTACGTTACAAGCTGAATAAAGTCCTTTAGTGATCCTATCCCAATTTTTTTAAAACACAGGAAAAGAGCATATGGCCAAGACTATGGTATTCTGTATACATTGATCGATAGTTCTCTGTGAGTCAGAGTTCATTTTGAAATATCCCTGTACAACATGATTAATTTGAACAGAGTGAATGGGATTTCTTTTATTATGAACGTACATGGGTTATGTTGTTAAGTTGCTAGACTGTTTGGTGAGTATGATTATACCTAGTTGTCTGTTACTAATGTAATGCCATCATTGGATTCCTTTATGTTTCTTTACGTGCCAAATCGATATACACAGTTGGATTCTTGAAAATTTAAGACTAGGAGGGGGAATAATAATGTTGAAAACTTGTCACGACCCGAGGCTACCCCTAGTCGTAACACGATGCTTAGAATCACAAGTGATCCCAAGATAACCCATGTACTAGCGTACTACTTAAGCAACTGATTTAAATTTTATAAAAACTAAATTTGCTGAGAGGAAACATAATCATGACATAATCTGAATAAATATAATATTAATAAAGTTTACAACATGATAAAACTGAAGAAAGAACTTGAACTACATATCATGATTCTGACTGATTATCTATGAAGCCTCTACGATACTGGCTGTAGGTGGTTGAGACATGCCTTCAACTACCACCAATCAATACAGAAGAATGATAACAATACAGTATATGAACTACAACTGACTGGAGTTCCCAAAATAGGAGAACTCATCACCTACTGGTTGAAAGCTGAGAACTGTCTGACCCTGTTGTATGAGCTATATATTGTACCTACATTATGAAGGATATAGCCACAAACGCATATATGTGGTCAGTACTTTAGAGTGTACTGAGTATATGGAGACATTCACTGAATTGTGGAAATATTAGAGACATGCTTTTGAACCGAGGACATAAGTTATTTGCTGAAACATATACTTAAAACATGGATATATGTGAAAACTATAAGTCATAGAGAGATTTATAAATCACGAGCTAAAAAGAATTTTATAAGTTGGGATATGGTAAAACATGAATATTGTATATGAATCTCATATAAAACTGAACAAGCGGTAAAACTGAACTGAGGATCATGTATAGATACCGAGCATGTAAAACTGAGAATGCAAGACCAAGTAAAATATGTATAGAAATGATATGAATAACTGAAAATTTGATTACTTGTTCAAGCAGACCTCATATTGTATAGACTAAGTACTTACTAAAACTGTAGGAGCTATCATGTAACCGACATGCCCCAATCTGAGTTGATTGGGGGCCAACCTATAATCCCAGTTGGAAGGGTGTCAGTACCTTGCCATGGGTACTAACACATGGCTTTATGGATCCACTAATCTATTATCCCGAAGGACCAGGATGTCAAGCCTAAACTGACGGGTGACCCCTACGAGAAAGTTAAGCCTAAACTGATGGGTGACCTGTCATATCATACGATGGATACATAGTTCTAGAACTTAGGGACTGCTACTAACGATTCTGCCTAAAATAACGGGTGATCCGCCATCCCTACATTCATTCAGTGCTAAATCCTACTCCCAACTGAATGACGTTTACATTATTAGGTTGTTTAACATGACATGGTATGATACTTGTAAATGCTCAGCATAAATATGATATTCTAAATGTGGTACTAAAAATCATGGCTCGACTAATTTTATTTCTTGGAAATGAAAATCATGTGAAGAAAAATAGGTATCTGGGGTTCATAACCCACCAGCCCTGAATGATTACAAAAGTACGATAACAATATTTAAACAATAGTAGGAAGTCATAATTCGGAGACCTAAAATGATTGTAAATTTCAATAACTATTAGATTGAATGAATTTGAACATGAGGATGTGTTAAACATGGAGGAAAAAACATATTTACATGGTTAAATTCATTACTTGAGGGTTCAACACGAAATTAAGGGATTAAGACAAGGGAGATTAAAATCCAAACATGAAGTGACTTGAATAACATGGGAACACGTATTCACATGACTTGAATTTTGATTTACTAAGAAGTTCATGGATTTGATTCATAAATTATAAGGATAATTCCTTAAAATAGAATAAAATTCATACTTTTAAAACTATAAGAGGGTTTTTGGGCTCAATGGGTGAAAGAAACCCATTGATGAACACCCCACATACCTTAATTGAATGGATTCTTGAAGAAATCATGAAATCAGAGCTTAAATTCATGAGTTCTTGAGAGAAGAAGCTTTAATTATTGTTATTGGGAAAAAAGAGGGTTTCTACAAGAGTTATTCTCACGATACAGGGCAAATAATGCCTTTTAGGGTGTTACAAGTCATGTTTTGGGTGATTGGGGTTGAGGGGAAAGGACCTAATTACCCCTTGGATCCTTTAATCAGGAATAATGGGGAATAAAATCCACGGTGCGGACCCTATTCTAGGGGAATGATCTCCACGGTTCGGACCTTAATCGGGGGTAGTGGCCTCCATGACACAGACTACTATTTCTAACGAAAATGGTCATAACTTTTTGCTTGGGTATCAGATTAAGGCAAAATTGGTATTGTTAAAAAGCTAATTCAATTTTATATAATTTGGTGGGTCTTGAGTTTCTGAATTCCATATATTTCAAAAGTTATACACGTTCAAATTTGACCCTTGTACAATCAAATACCAAAATTTGGCCGAATCAAAGGCCCTTAGCTCAACTTTGCTCTAAGTTATTCCTATGAACATTTTTCACCTAGCAAGAACTCTTTACACTAAGATAATGATAATGACACATGTATTCAAATACAAATAATGGGATTAGATTTAATACATGTAGGAACGACGGTTCAAAGTCTAGCTCAAAAATGTTGGGTGTTACATTATCTCCCCATTGGAATCATTCATCATCGAATGATGGATAAGAACTTGTTGAAGTCTTATAAGTATGGAATAATGTAAACAAGACATGTCTTCTAATGAAGGATGTAATAGAGCTGAAACATTAGAACTTCTATCATGAAACTAATTTTTGAGATAACTTGAGTATATTGACTGTAAGGAGCTGATTCATCCTGAGAGTTTAGAACTCACTTATAATGTTCAAGATACAATCACACATATAGAGCTGTGAAGTGATAACTGATTTAATACAATTCTAGGAGTTACTAAGGATGGAGTAAAGTATGTAGATTCTCATTAGGAATTGTCCCTCAATAAAACACGTAAACGAATCAAAAGAAAAGGGCTTTATGGCATCGCCAAGTACATTATGTAAGCACGAATCACGAGATAATGTGACTAAGGTCGTACAAGGGGTATTATAATGTCTGAGATAGTATACTTGGAAAATTGAGGTCATTCACTGAACACTTACTAAATCGGGACTAAATATCTGAATCATATACATGATGCATGGACTGAACTGAATTCACAATTTGTATGAATGCGAATGAATTACCTCATGGAATATCCATACTCATGAAACTTCAGATAGTAAGATGAGATGGAAAGATGGAAATCTATAGGAGCTTATCTGTCTGATTGCTAAACTGAATTGTTGACTATACTGACTAAATCATAATGAAAGTTTATACTCAACTGGAGTATTTCTTTAACACTTTTGCTAAGAAACGCTAATAACATTAAGGAGCAAAGAATCTTGGGCATGATCCGAGTAAGATATCTGAATAAGGAATCTTAATATGGCTATAACTCTGTAACATGGAACATAGGTTTATAAAACATAAGCTAGGATAGAATTACTAGGCCTTAGGCAATGGAACTGCCTAATTCAAGCTGAGCCCCAAGTCTGAGTTGAACTACATACCCTCACCATGTTCAAGCCTAACTCGAAATCACAAGGTACTGCACATAATACCATAATACTAGTCTAAACCATGAATTCAATACCTCATGCATTTTCATAACTTCTCATCTCAAGAATAATTCTTCTTACCACTTCAACAACTAAATTCAACCTTTCACTAGGAATTCACTAGCGCACAATGCACCCATCCACTTATACTCTAACATGACATTCAAGCCTATCATCATAACCATATATGAACTTCTAGGCAAACACCCATAAGAACATCTTTCTCATATTCTTTAAGCCTCTATCAATAATAACTTTCTTGCACTATTCTTAAGAAGACACACACGAATTTCTAACTAACCATGACATATACCATAAGACTTGCCTCAATATTCCTTTAGACTTATAGCCTATTATAAAATAAGCACACAACAATCTTTTCCTAATAAGGAACATTTACTCTCTTCTATCTAAACAACTGTTCATCCCTACTATTATTTCAAAAGGAGAGGTTACTGAAAAGTTAAAACATGAGGACTTGAAGCATGAAAGAACGCTATACATAACTTTGAAACTAAACTGAGGCGTGAGGAATAGAATATCAACATTAAGGATTCATAAAAAAAATCTAATCTGAGGACCTACATGACATAATCTAAATTTCACTGGTCATTAAGGGTGTGACAAGAGTACCTGGAACTGAACATTCTGTAAAGCATAAGTATATGAGTCATGAGCTGTATGACCTGAGTTTGGAGTTCATAAATTCATCGAGTATGATTTGTACTGCTGAGTGAACTAGAACTCCTTATACTAAGAACTGGGAGTACACATGATTCTCTATGATGTGTATGGACATGAACTATGATCATCGAGATGATGTGTAAAGCATGAGTAGATGTCATGATGACTGAAGTGTAAAAATTTACACTAAGATAAGAATGGGTCGGGCATCTTCCTCCCTTACTGATGTTCTACAATACTCTGGCATCACTACTAGAATTTGAGAGACTGACTTGGTTCCTTGTTCTATCATCTCCCCCTTAGCTTTAACCCACCATTCTAAGTCTGTGGATCCTTTTTATTAACTCTAAACTGAACTGCAACCGCCTTAATCTCGAGTCCAATATATAATAATACACATAAATAATAAACTTACCCTAAAAGACTACACCTGAAAGTGTAAAATCCACTATTAATACTTTCTTCTAAGATACAACTCTTATCTTTTTATAGCCCATAACTTAGCTGGTAAGAATATCATATACTGCATTACTAGCCTCATTCAAACTTAGAAACTCAAGGGTACAATCTAAGCATACACATTAAAATCTTAGAAATAATACAATCCTATATCACCTTGGGTACACCTCTAGATCACACCCACACCATTATACTTAATTTCAAATCAATAAACGTAAATTCTTGCATACATAGTTTCAATTCTACTAGTTCACCTTTCATACACTAGTCCCATGGATATATAATCTACTAATTCTAGATAAAAATATACTTAATCTAGATTAACACTATCCCCACTTTACCGTTGTTAAACTTTTTGGTCCATACTTTTAACTCTAGATCACTGCTACTATAGGATTCTGAGAAGGGATTTGAAAACATATTAGACTTCGACTTAATACATGATTTTCACGAACATAAATGAAATCTTTCAAACTTTGAAACTTAAAAGCATTGATGGGATACTTTTGAGCCTGCATGTAATATCATAACTAATTGTAAGGACTATATGAGAAAACTCTATTCGTAAGGATTTAAGCTTGGTTATTTTTATTGCCTCAAGAATAAGGCAGAGTTGGCATGAATAGAACAACATAAGAATTTGCATAAGTTTCTTAGAGAACACTTTTACTGCATGATCTGAAACATAAAAGAAAGGAAATATTTCTTAAATGTCTGATAACCTCTCGAAGAAAAGTACATACATCTCCATACCATTTCGTAAGACTCTACTAGACATGATTTCATAGACACTCTAGGACACTTGAACTTTGTGCTCTTATACCAAGTTTGTCACTATCTGAGGCTACCCCTAGTTGTAACATGGTGCTTAGAATCACAAGTGATTCCAAGCTAACCCATATACTGGCATACTGCTTGAGCAACTAATTTAAATTGTATAAAAACTAAATTTGTAGAGTGGAAATACAATCATGACATGATCTGAATAAATATAATACTAATCTAAAGAAAGAACTTGAATTACATATCATGACTCTGACTGACTATCTATGAAGCCTCTACTATACTGACTGTGGGTGGTTGGAACATGCCTCCAACTACCAGAAATCAATACATAGGAATGATAAAAATATAGTACATAAACTACAATTGACTGGTGTTCCTAAAATAGAAATACTCATTACCTTTTGGCTGAAAGCTGAGAACTGGCTGACCCTGGTGTGTGAGCTACATCTTGAACCTACATTATGAATGATATAGCCACAAATGCATATATGTGGTCAATACTTTCAAATGTATTGAGTATATGGAGACATGCACTGAATCATAGAAATATTTGAAATATGTTTTATAACTGAAGACATAAGTTATTTGCTGAAATATATATTTAAAACATGGTTATATGTGAAAATTGTAAGTCTTAGTGATATTTATAAATCATGATCTAAAAAGAATTCTATAAGTTGGGATATGATAAAACATGAATACTGTATGTAAATCTCATACAAAGTTGAACATGCTGTAAAATTAAACTGAGGATCATGTTTGGATACTAAGCATGAAAACATGAGCATGTGAAACTGAGAATGTAAGACCAAGTAAAACATATACTTAAATGATCTGAATAATTGTATATTTGATTACTTGGTCAAGAAAACCTGAACTTGTATAGACTGAGTACTGACTAAAACTGTGGGGGCTATTATGTAACTGACATGCCCCAATCTGAGCTAATTGGGGGCCAACATATAACCCCAATTGGAAGGGTGTCGGTACCTTGCCATGGGTACTAACACATGGCTATGTATATCTACTAATCTGTTGTCCCAAAGGACCACGGTGTCAAGCCTAAACTGACGAGTGACCCCTGAGAGAAAGTCAAGCCTAAGCTAATGGGTGACCCTTCATATCCTACATTGGCTACATAGTTCTGGAACTTAGCGACCGATACTAACGAATCTACCTAAAATGATAGGGAAGTCATCATTTCTGCATTCACTCGGTGCTAAATCCTACTCCCAACTGAATGACACTGGAATTATTTGGTTGTCTAACATGACATGGTATGATACTTGTAAATGCTCATCCTGAATATGATATTTTGAATATGGTTCTAAAAATCATGGTTTGACTGATTTTATTTCTTAGAAATGAAAATCATGTAAAGACACATATGTATCAGGTGTTCATAACCCACTAGCACTAAAAGATTACAAAAGTGTGATAAAAGTATTTAAACAATCGTAGGAAGTCATAATTCAGAGACCCAAAATGATAGTAAACTTCTATAATTGTTAGAATGCATGAATTTGAACATAAGGATGTGTTAAACATGGGAAAAACATATTTACATGGTTAAATTCATTACTTGAGGATTCATCACTAACATAAGGGATTAAGACAAGGGGAATTGAAATCCAAAAATAAAGTGACTTGAATAACAAGGGAACTGTAACGCCCCGAGACTACACCCTAGGTGTTACATGGTGATTACGACCCCAAAGGATCAAAAGCTAACCCATGACTGTTACCTGCTGTGAGCACTGAATAATATTCATAAAGTAAATGCGGAAGTAAAACTAAAAATGCCATAAGGTTCATAAAACTAAATCAAAACTGAATACATTTGTAGAATAACTGCTAATTGATAATGTCTAAAAGCCTCTAAACATCTAAAATAAAAGAGTTGATGGGACAGGCCCCAACTAACTCACAACTGCTGTCTGAAATAACTGAAATACTAAAATAATGCAAAGATAAAATAAGTATCGCGTCCTTGATGGATGAGAAATCATTACTGTAACTGCGACTGATCCATTGATCTAGCTAAGTACGGTCAGGAATTCGAGCGTCCAAACCTATGATATAAGACATCATAGCGCAAAGAGAGAGTATGCATCAGTACATTGAATGTACTGGTATGCTAGGTGAGATTAGGTTAATATGCATGGGTTCATGTGCATGAGTAATAATAACTAAATATCAAGAAATGACTAGATGAGAGTATATGCAAGACTGGGACTACTGAAGATAATGAACAAGTAATATCAAGCATATATCGTTTATCTAAATTAGAATGAAACTTAAGTACTAAATTTCTGATAACTGAGTTCTAATAACTGTAAGTTATGATCGTGTAGAGTTGAACGGAGTTCTATACTGAATGTTGAATACTGAATATCGAATACTAGAACTGAGACTATATGAGTTATTATCTAACCGACAAACCCCATTTATAAACTGATTTGGGGTCCAACCTGTAACCTCAGTTGGAAGGGTGTTAGCATCGTGCCATGGGTTACTAACACTGGTAGGGTCA
Source organism: Capsicum annuum (assembly GCF_002878395.1). Classification (NCBI taxonomy): domain Eukaryota; kingdom Viridiplantae; phylum Streptophyta; class Magnoliopsida; order Solanales; family Solanaceae; genus Capsicum; species Capsicum annuum. The sequence continues at coordinate 58,503 of NW_025822763.1, read as the reverse complement.
ACCCTAATCTGGCAGGAAGACTTATGAGATGGATATGGTTACGTCAATCCTAGTCTGGCAGGAAAATGATTTATCCTACTAAGCTTGACTGAACTTACGCTGATTCCATTAACTGACCGAATGCTACTGTTTGGAAAACTACAAAATAATTCTATTATGACTGAAAACTAAGTAAGCAACTAATATCGGGTATACAATACCCCTAGGACTTGATAGCATAAATAATGGAACCATATCACAAGTTTAAAAGCATTACAATTAGGATATCATGCACAATTTATTCACATAGACATTTTGTCAAACACTTGTGGAGCATGGTTCTTGTACATGAGTAAGAATAATATGGGGATATTATGAATACAACATTTAACTCACAATTCATGGATTATGACATGGGAAGTACATAAATCAACACACGTGCTAGTTTATTTACTTGAAATTGATAATCTTCTTAGTTTAGAACCCATAAAATCAACACGTACATGAAAACAATTAAATTCAAGAATGAAATTCATAATTTACATTCTAAAAAGGGATTCTTGAAAGGGTGGAAGGAACCTAAGGATGAACACCAAACATACCTTGATTTATGAATTTGTGAGAATTGATGGTGAATTCTTGAGACTTGATCTTGAATTTTGAAGGCTAAGGTTTTGTTCTTGAGAGATGATTAATTTCTTAAAGAGGATTTGTGAGTAATAGAGCTCATAATGCCCCTTTAGGGTTGCAATTACATGTTTTCGATGAATATGGGGCTTTGGAAAATGACCAAATGGTCCCTAGAAAATTAAGTCACGGGTAAGAAATCCTGATTTTAAGCTCTGGTGTGATGCGGTACTATCGTATTGCGCCACTGGAAAGCTGACAATTCCCATTTTTCCCTACGGCGTGATGCAATCCTATCGCGTTGTGCCATTGGAAAGTGGACAATCCCAAATTGGAACCTTGGTGCGACGCAGTGCCAATCGCGGTGCCTCACTGGAAAATGACAAATGCAAAAATTCCCCTTGGCACGACGCGATGCTTATCACAATGACACACTGGAATATGACAAACGTGATTTAGGCCATCATTGCCTTATCGCGTTGGGCTACTATTTCATACTAAAAGTGCCATAACTTCTCACTCGAGTATCGGATTTAGGCTAAATTGGTATAGTTCAAAAGTTAATTCAATTTTCTACAATTTGTTGGTCTTAAGCTAGAAAATTCCAAGTAGAATAAAAAATATACTCATTTGAAGTTGACTAAAGCAACATTCTTATCAAAAATTCAATCTGTAAGGATTATTTTGATTCATCTAATAGCTGGGAGTTATTTGTGGCCCTAATATACATAAAACTCACTCATAAAATTACCAAAGAACTAAAAGATATTGTGCATAAGCTTGGATCATGGCGCTAACATTGGTTTGGATTTGTAGGGTATTACAATATCCTCGCCTTCGGAACATTTATCCTCTAATGAGACTGCATAGACTGAAAGCACTGAGGGAATTTGGTTACAGGATGAATATACATGATGAAAACGTGATTACATGATTGAGTCTAAAACATGACTGGACTGGTTCTGTGAATGCATGACTGATATGAGAATAATGCACAGCTGAAACTGAGCAAGGAAAAGAGAAATTCTAAGAAGATTGTTAGCTTAAGCTGAGTCCGAGTTTGTGGAGAAAAGATGAGGGTATTTGGTTCGTATATCTGCTTCTGCTTCCTAAGTGGCTCTCTTAACGGACTGATTCCGCCAAAGAACCTTGACTGGCAGAACCTCATTGTTCCTTAGTCTACGAATTTGTCAATCAAGGATCTCGACTGGAATTTCTTCATAAGAAAGGTTCTTCTGAATGTCTATGCTTTTTAAGGAAATAAATATAGTTTTGGTCACCAATACACTTCTTCAATAAAGAAATATGGAATACTAGGTGCACTGATGCTAAGTCTGCAGGCAACTCAAGCTTATAAGCCACCATTCCAAAATGACTCAAAATTTTGTAAGGGCACACAATGAGGATTGAGCTTCCCCTTCTTTCTAGACCTCTTTACTCCCTTCATGGGAGAGATCTTTAAACTCAAGGTCTTTCCTTCTCACATCTGCATAAGACTTCTGTCGGCTCTAGGCTGCCTTAAGCCTCTCCCTAATCAACTGTACTTTCTCTAAGGCATCAAATACCAAGTCAGGCCCCACAACCGTGGTCTCACCTACTTTAAACCAATCAATCAGAGATTTATATCTCCTTCCATACAGGTCCTCAAACAGAGCCATCTGAATACTAGAATGATAACTATTATTATACGTGAATTCAATCAAAGGAAAGTGGTCATCCCAACTGCCCTTAAAGTTAACTACACACGCTCTCAATATATCCTCAAGGGTCTAAATGGTCCTTTCTGGCTGACCATCTATCTGATGGTGAAAGGTTGTATTGAGGTAAACTTGGGTACCTAGACCCTTCTAAAAAGCTTTTCAAAAGCGAGAGGTGAACTACGTACCTCTATTTGAAATGATGAACAGCGGGACACCATGTAACCTAACCAACTCTCTAATATAGAGCCTGACATAGTCCTCGATTGAAAAGAAAGTATGGTTTGGCAAGAAATGGGCTAATTTGGTTATTTTGTCTATAATGACCTAAATCGAATCATGCTGATGTGAGTATGAGGCAAACCTATCACAAAATCCATGTTCACTTCCTCCCACTTCTAAGTTGGAATACTTAACTCCTACATTGACCCACTAGGCTTTTGGTGCTCAATCTTCATGTGCTGACAAGTAGAGCACTTAGCCACAAACTCTGCAGTGTCCCTCTTCATCCCACTCCACCAATAGACTTCCCGCATATTGTGGTATATCTTAATGGCCCCTGGATGGATAGAGTAATGCGTACCATGCTATTCTGCAAGAATTCACTATCTCAAGTCATCAACACACGACACACACAGTCTACTTTGGCAACACAACACGCCATCTCCCCCTTGGGAGAAAACCTCTATTTTCTAGTCTCAGACTGACTCTTTCAATTTAACTAAACTGGGATCCCTGTCCTACTTTTGTTTTACCTCGGCAACTATAGAAGACTCCAAACTATTCTGCACCCAAATGCTACCCTCAGCTAAATCAACCAAACGAATACCTAATCTGGTAAGCTGGTGAACTTTCTCAACTAACTTCTTTTTACCATCCTCAATGTGAGAAACACTACCTATAGACAATCTACTTAGGGCATCTACCACTACATTGTCCTTGCCCAGGTGATACAGAACACTCATGTTTTTATCTTTCTGTAATTCTAACCATCTCCTCTAATGCAGGTTCAAATACTTCTGCGAGAACACCTACTACAAGCTTTTGTGTTTTGTGAACATATCAATATGCACCTTATACAAATAGTGCCTCCAAATCTTTAAGGCAAATACAACAGCTGCTAACTCAAAATCATGGGTAGGGTAATTTTTTTCATGGGGCTTAAGTTGTATAGAGGCATAGGCCACAACCTTACCCTTCCGCATCAAAACACATTCCAAACCAACTCTAGAAGCATCACCATACACAATAAACCAATATGAACTATCTGGTAATGTCAAAACTGGGTTGTTGTGAGTTGAGTCTTCAACTCCTGAAACCTCTTCTCACAAGAATCTGGCCACTGGAACTTAACTTTCTTCTGAGTCAATCTAGACATGGGGGACACAATAGACGAAAACCCTTCAACAAACCCAAGAAACTCCAAATATCTATGGAGAAATAGGTCTGGGCCAGTTTCTTACCTCTTTAATCTTTTGAGGATCAACTCTAATACTATCACCAAAAATAATATGGCCAAGGAAAGCTACTAATTTTAGCCAATATTCATACTTACTAAACTTAGCGAACAACTGGTAGGACCTAAAAGTCTGTAATACTATTCTGAGGTGGTCTACAAGATCATTTTCATTACGGGAATAGACAAAAATGTCATCAATAAAGACTATGACGAACATGTCCATGTATTACTTAAACACTAGGTTCATCAAGTCCATAAAGGCTTCTGGGGAATTTTTGAGACCAAAGGACATGACTAAAAACTCAAAGTGCCCATACCGAGTTCTGAAAATTATTTTTAGAATGTCACATTCTCTGACTCTGAGCTGATGATAGCCGAATCTGAGGTCTATCTTAGAAAAATAATTGGCACCCTGAAGTTGATTGAACAAGTCATCCTTTCTGGGAAGTAGGTATTTGTTTTTGATTGTGACTTTATTCAATTGACGGTAATCAATACACATTCTGAGAAAACTATCTTTCTTACGCACGAATAGGACTGGTGTGCCCCACGGGAAGATGCTGGGCTTGATGAATCCCTTATCTAGGAGATCTTTCAACTATTCTTTTAACTCTTTGAGTTCAGCTGGAGCCATTCTGTATGGCAGAATAGAGATAGGTTGTGTATCTCGAAGAAGGTCTATTCTGAAGTCAATTTCCCTTTCGGGAGGAACTCTGGGAAGATCTTCAGAGAATACATCTGGAAATTCCCTTACTAATGAAACTGACTTAAGATTTGGGGTCTCAAAATTAGAGTCTTTTACTCGGATAAGATGGTAAATACACCTCTTGGATATCATATTTCTCGCTCTAAGGTATGAAACAAGATGACCCCTAAGCACTGTAGTACTACCCCTCCATTCAAGGACTGGTTCATTTAGGAACTAAAAATGAACTACTCTACTTCTACAATCGACCGAGGCATAACATGAGTGGAGCCAATCCATGCTGAGAATGATGTTAAAATCCACCATTTCTAGCTCTACAAGGTTTGCTGAAGTAACTTTATGAGAAACCATAGCTGGATAATTCATGTATACCCGTTGGGCTATGATAGACTTACCCATTGGGGCAAAAACTGAGAAAGGCTCTATTAAGATTTTGGGGCTGACTCCGAAATTGATGGCTATGTAAGGAGTTATGAAAAAAACAGAGAAGCTCAGGATCTAACAAAGTATAAATATGTAAATGAAATATTTGCAACGTACCAGTAACCACATTAGGAGAACTAGCCTAATCCTATCTGGACTGAAGTACATAGAGTCTATTTGGGTGCTGCCCACTTATGGCATTGGAAGCGATACCCTACTAATACGGGAGACTAAATTGAACTGGGAGACAGTCATACTAACTCTGTGAACCCACCTGAGAACACTCTCTGATCCTATGGCCTGGTTTACCAAACCCAAAACATACGTCCCTGCCAGCCTACTGATACCCTGATGGTTTCTACCATATTTCTGACAAAGAGGATTTGTTCGAGTATTGCTTACACTTTTCTGATATTTAAAGCCTGGCGACCTATCCTTATTATCATTCGTGAATTTGGGCATCAGTGCACTAGCCAAATACGAAGCTGGGACTAAAGTTTTGGTGGAACTGAGGATGGTTTCCACCTTCTGACTTCGGCTGAGCTAGACTATCGATTCTAGCCCCCTTGATCTCCCTCTTTTTCTCCTTAGTCTTCTATTCCTCAATTTGTTGAGAATGGACCATCAACCTATACAAGTCCATCTCTTTAATCAACATTGCGGTCTTATACTCATTAACCATACTGTTAGATATACTAGACATGAACTTGCTCATTTTAGACCTGCTATCACTACCACATGGGAGCATACCTGGCTAAGTGAGTAAACTTGAGGGAATACTCTTTTACACTCATGTTGCCCTGCTTCAGGTTGATGAAATCTAACACCTTAGCCTCTCTCATCTCCAATGTAAAGAACCTATCTAAGAAGGCAGTAGCATACTTTTCCTATTCTATAGGCCATGCATTTGCGCCTCTATCTACCTTCCAATACTTAAACTATGTATAAGCTATATCTTGCAAATGATAGGCATCTAACTCAGCACTCTCACTAGTAGTTACCTATATAATGTTGTTACCTTCTGCACCATTCTAAGAAATTTCTGTGGGTCCTCCCCAGACCCTAAAAATGAAGGAGGGTTCATTCGGGTGAAGTCCCAAATTATAGATGTAGTAGTATTGGCCACTGGGTTGGCTTGAACAGTAGCTGGTCGAACATTCCAAGCTGCTAAAGAAAGGTTTAGTGTGGTGAATGCTGCTCTAAATTCTGCGTGAGAAACATACTCATTCAGGGTATCTTCCTGAACAGGCGGAGGTGTTGGCTGGTTCCCAGTTTTTCTTCCATTAGTCTTTCTGGGAGGCATGTTTCATAAATGGAAGGAAAAGTTGAATTAGATAGAGAGTTTAACTTGAGCTCATACTCACTCACACGATATGAACACTGGAAGAAGGGAACTTTTCCTAAAATGCCTCATAGCCTCCTGCCCATAAGTGTGGCATGCTACACACCCATGCACAAGACTCTACTTCACATGTCTTTTAGACTTCATAGGACACTTTGGAACCTTAGGCTCTAATACCAAGTTTTTAATGCCCTGAGACTACACCCGGGGAGTCACACGATGCTTACGACTCCGAAGGACCATAATCTAACCCATAACTGGTATATGCTGTGAGCACTGAATAATATTCATAAAGTAAATGCGAAAGTAAAACTAAAATTTCCATAAGGTTCATAAAATTGAATCAAAACTAAATACATCTATTGAATAACGACTTACTGATAATGTCTAGAAGCCTCTAAACATCTGAAATAAAAGAGTTGATGGGACAGGCCCCAACTAACTTAAAAATGCTGTCTAAAATAACTAAAATACTAAAATAATGCAAAGACAAAATAAGCATCACATCCTCAATGGATGAGGACTCACTACTATAACTGCGGCTAATCCACTGATCTGGCTAAGTACAGTCAGGAACCTAAGCATCTGAACCTATGATATGTGACATCATAGCACAAAGAGAGAGTATGTGTCAATACTTTAAATTTACTGGTATGCTAGGTGGGTTCATGTGCATGAGTAATAACAACAACTAAATATCGTGAAGTGACTGGATGAGAGTATATAAAAGATTGGGACTACTGAAGATAATTAACATGCAATATCAAGCATATATAGTCTGTCTGAATTAGACTAAAACTTAAGTACTGAGTTTCTAATAACTGAGTTTTGATAACTGTTAGTTATGATCATGTAGAGTTAAACTGAGTTCTGTACTGAATGTTGAATACTGCATATTGAATACTGAATACTGAATATTAAATATTAGAGCTGAGATTGTGGGAGTTATTATCTAACTAACATACCCTTTTTATAGACTGATTTAGGGTCTAACCAGTAACCCCATTTGGAAGGGTGTTAGCACCGTGCCATGGGTTACTAACACTAGTAGGGTCAACCCTAATCTAGCAGGAAGACTAATGAGATGTATATGGTTACGTCGAACCTAGTCTGGTAGAAAGACGATTTGTCCTACACTGGCTACATAGTTCTATAACTTAGGGACTGCTACTAAGGGTCAAACCCTATGCTGGTAGAAATTTCCCCATGCCTGGGTCTTCTCGGTGCTGAATTCTACTCCCAACTGAACCGACATTGATCACTAGATTGTACTAAGCTTGACTGAACTCACGCTGATACTGTTAACTGACCGAATGCTACTATTTGAAAAACTACAAAATCATTCTATTATGACTGAAAACTAAGAAACTAATATCGGGTATACAATACCCCCAGGACTCGATAGCATAAATAATGGAACCATATCACAAGTTTCAAAGCATTACTATTAGGATATCATGCACAATTTATTCACATAGACATTTTGTCAAACACTTGAGAGCATGGTTCTTATACATGAGTAAGAATAACATGGGGATATCATGAATACAACATTCAAATCACAATTCATGGGTTATGACATGGGGAGCACATAAATCAACACACATGCTAGTTTATTTACTTGAAATTCATAATCTTCTTTGTTTAGAACCACTAAAATCAACACGTACGTGAACACAATTAAATTCAAGAATGAAATTCATAATTTAAATTCTCAAAAAGGATTCTTAAACTTCAAAGGTAGAAGGAACCCAAGGATGAACACCAAACATACCTTGATTTAAGAATTTATGAGAATTGATGGTGAATTCTTGAGACTTGATCTTGAATCTTGAAGGCTAGGGTTTTGTTATTAAGAGATGATTACTTTCTTAAAGAGGATTTGTGAGTAATGGGGCTCACAATGCCCCTTTAGAGTCGTAATTATGTGTTTTCGACGAATATGGGGCTTTGGGAAATGACCAAACGGTCCCTAAAATATTAAGTCAAATGCTGGAAATCCCGATTTTTGGCTATGGTGTGATGCGGTGCTCTTGCATTGCGCCACTAGAAAGCTGACAATTCCTATTTTGCCCAATGGCACAAAGCGGTGCTATCGCATTGCGCTACTGGAAAATGGACAATCCCAAACTAGAACCTTGGTGCGATGTAGTGCCAGTTATGGTGCCTCACTGGAAAATGACAAATGCAAAAATTCCCCTTGGTGCGATGCGGTGCTTATCACAGTGACACACTGGAATATGACAAATGTGATTTAGGCCATCATCGCGATGCGACCTTATCGCGTGGGGCTACTATTTCATACTAAAAGTGCCATAACTTCTCACTCGAGTATCGGATTTAGGCTAAATTGGTATAGTTCAAAAGTTAATTCAATTTTCTACAATTTGGTTGGTCTTGAGCTTGAAAATTCTGAGTTGAATAAAAAATATGCTTGTTTGAAGTTAACTAAAGGAACATTCTTATAAAAAATTCAATCGGTAAGGATTATTTTGATTCGTCTAATAGCTGGGAGTTATTTAAGGCCTTAATATACATAAAACTCACTCGTAAAATTACCAAAGAACTAAAAGGTATTATGCATGAGCTTGGAACATGGCGCTAACATTGGTTTGAATTTTTAAGGTATTACAATATCTCCGCCTTGGGAACATTCATCCTCTAATGAGACTGGTTAGACTGAAAGCACTGAGGGACTCCGGTTACAGGTCGAATATACAAGATGAAAATGATATTATATGATTGAGTCTGAAACTTGACTGGTTCTGTGAATGTATGACTGATATGAGAATAATATACTGATGGAACTGAGCATGGAAAAGAGAAATTCTAAGAAGATTATTACCTTAAGCTGAGTTCGAGTTTGCAAAGAAAACATGAAGGTACTTGGTTCGCATATCTGCTTCTAGTTCCTAAGTGGCTCCCTCAATGGACTGATTCCGCTAAAGAACCTTGACTAGGGGAACCACATTGTTCCTTAGTCTACGAATTTGTCGATCAAGGATCTCGACTATAATTTCTTCGTAAGAAAGTCTGTTCTAAACGTCTACACTTTCTAAGGGAACAAATACAGTTGGGTCACCAGTGCACTTCTTCAATAAAGAAATATAGAATACTAGATGCACTGATTCTAAGTCTGCAGACAACTCAAGATCATAGGCCACCATTCCAAAATGACTCAAAATTCTGTAAGGGCCCACATAACGGGGATTGAGCTTCCCCTTCTTTCCAAATCTCTTTACTCTTTTTATGGGGGAGATCTTTAAATACACAAAATCGCCAACCTTAAACTTAAGGTCTTTCCTTCTCACATCTACATAAGACTTTTGTCGGCTCTGGGCTGCCTTAAGCCTCTCCCTGATCTACTGTACTTTCTCTAAGGCATCAAACACCAAGTCAGGCCCCATTACCATGGCCTCACCTACTTTAAACCATCCAATCAGAGATCTACATCTCCTTCCATATAGGGCCTTAAACGGAGCCATCTGAACACTGGAATAATAGCTATTATTATACGTAAATTCAATCAAAGGCAAGTGGTCGTCCCAACTACCCTTAAAGTCAACTACAGACGCTCTCAATATATCCTTAAGGGTCTAAATGGTCCTTTCTGCCCGACCATTTATCTGAGAGTGAAAGACTGTATTAAGGTGAACTTGGGTACCAAGACCCTTCTGAAAATCTTTCCAAAAGTGAGAGGTGAACTGCGTACATCTATTTGAAATAATGGACAACAGGACACCATACAATCTAAAAAACTCTTTGATATAGAGCCTGACATAGTCCTCGGTTAAAATGGAAGTGTGGACTGGCAAGAAATAGGTTAATTTGGTTATATTGCCTACAATGACCCAAATCGAATCATGCTGATGATGAGTATGAGGAAAACCTGTCACAAAATCCATGTTCACTTACTCCTACTTCTAAACGGGAATACTGAACTCCTATATTGACCCACTAGGATTTTGGTGCTCAATCTTCACCTGCTGATAAGTAGAGCACTTAGCCACAAACTCTACATTATCCCTCTTTATCCTACTCCATTACTAGACTTCCCGCAAGTTGCGGTACATCTTAGTGGCCCCTGGATGAATAGAGCAACGTGCAATATACACTTATGCAAGAATTCACTGTCTCAATTCATCAACACACGACATACACAGTCTACCTTCGCACGCAACACGCCATCTCCCCTTTGGGAGAAAATCTCTATTTTTGGATATTTGACTGACTCTTTCAATTTAACTAAACTGGGATCCCTATCCTACTTTTGTTTTACCTTGGCAACTAAAGAAGTCTCCAAACTATTCTATACCCAAACACTACCCTCAGCTGAATCAACCAAATAAATACCTAATCTGGTAAGTTGGTGAACTTTCTCAACTAACTTCTTCTTGCCATCCTCAATATGAGAAGCACTACCTATAGACAATCTACTTAAGGCATCTGCCACTATATTAGCCTTTCTCAGGTGATACAAAACACTTATGTCTTTATGTTTCGCTAATTCTAACCATCTTCTCTGATTCAGGTTCAAATCCTTCTACGAGAACACATACTACAAGATTCTGCGATCTTTGAATACGTCAACATGCACCCCATACAAATAGTGCCTCCAAATATTTAAAGCAAACTCAAAAGCTACAAACTCAAAATCATGGGTAGGGTAATTATTTTCATTGGGCTTAAGTTATATAGAGGCATAGGCCACAACCTTAGGGTTGCAATTACGTGTTTTTGATGAATATGAGGCTTTGGGAAATGACCAAACGGTCCCTGAAAAATTATGTTGCAGGCTAAAAATTTTGGAGCGATGCAGTTCTTATTTCAGTAACACACTATAAAATGACAAATGTGATTTCGGCCATCACCGCGACGCAGCCTTATCGCGTTGGGCTACTATTTCACACTAAAAGTGCCATAACTTCTCACCCGAGTATTGGATTTAGGCAAAATTAGTATCATTGGAAAACTAATTCAATTTCCTACAATTGATGAGTCTTGAGTGGGACAATTCTGAGTAAAATAAAAGATATGCTCATTTGAAATACAAATCATGGGATTGGAGTTTATACATATACAATGGTTCAAATTCCAGCTCAAAAATGTGGGGTGTTATAAAATAGAACTGAAAATCACTGCCATAGGTATCTTAGGATCCTCTTATTTAAGCATTATTGCTGTGCTAGAGTTTTGATTTCTATTTTTCCTGAGGACATGCAAACTTTCTACGTTAAGGGTGTTGATGCACCGTGGAAACATGGAATGTTCGATGCTTAAGATAAAGAGTTTATGCTTGGACTTAGGTTATTTTAGTATGTATGATGTGGTTTTGTGGTTGTTTCAGGTGAAACAGGTAAATAATAGTCTTGGAATGAAATTGGAAGAAACATATCTGACAAAGATAAAGTATGTGCATCATACGAGTCATCTTACAAGTCGTCAATACATCATATGATTCGTAGGTTTACTCGTAAGCAAATAGTAACAAAAGTCAAGTCGGGAAGTTAAGTGAAGAGTGGATATGACTAAAGAGTACAAACCATAAGATAAGGCTACAATTCTGGAGAAGCAATCATTGAGAGAATAGAAACCAAAGTTAGAGTTGAATTCATTGAAGAAGACAAGTCATAATATCTGAGTACGACTTGTAAGGATAAGTTGTGAAGAGACCATTGTCCAGAGCATTGAAAGATTAAGGACCAGGTGGTGATGAGTAAAGACTACAAGTCGTATGGTAAAGGTATGACTCGTGAGGATGAGTCATAAAGACCACAGAAGCCTGAAGCTTTGAAAGAACAATCACTAGAGTATATACGACAAGCACTGTACGACTCGTAAGAAGACCTTACCAGTGGACTACGCGAGTTATACCTTGTGCCGAAATGATTTTCCTATTCCATTTTAATTAGGAATTTTAAGTTATTATGAGATAATTTAAATACCTTAGGGTTATTCCTTTATTAGGTTATGCATTAAAATACTTTAGCCACTTTTAATATACTTTGATCTTTGAGATTGTGTTATTGAGATTTTGGGTTTTTATTCAATTGAAGACTTTGGATTTTCTTTGTCTTATTCTTGTGCAATTAATTACATGTATTCTTTATTGATTCTCATGGATTGTTTCATGAACATGAGTGGATAACTTCATTGACTAGGGTTGTAGGAATCTTGGTGGATTGACTACGTAGAGAAAGTGGGAGATTCATCTATTCTGTTGTAATTTTATGTATCTAAATCTTCTTCATATTAATTGACCTCAGAGCTACTGTAGAAACTTGAGGATTTCCTATATTCGAGAACATCCCTACAAGGGAGTTTGAGATTAGGAAAAAAGGATTACGATAGTACTTTAAGATTCACTTCCATCTTATAATTCTGCCATCTCATCTAATCAACTTGAGACCCAAAAGGTGAAAGTTGAACTAAGGTTATAGACAAGGAGCAATAAGGCGGTACCCTGAAACTCATAAGGTAAAGGTTGAGATTTATCATCAAGTTCACAAGACAATTGGTAATACATAGCTTATTGACTTTACATGTAGAGCAAGGGAATAGGTGAGTTGAACACAAGAAGTTTGCGGAGTTGAGACCAAGGGGAACATAGTTCTAGAGTTTATCTTCTACTATTTACAAACCCAAGCATTCAAGTTTGGTTACTACTTATGGTTCCCCCCATTTACTTTTCTGTACTGCTCATGGATTTTATCAATTTTAAGAAACTGTTAAACTTTTTCCTATGGGTTCAACTCCAACTAGGTTTGGGTTACTGTATTTGACATCGACTGCAACATACTTTGTTGGAGGTTAGTTTTTGGGCGACATCACCCTTGCAAAGAAATTAGAAGGTAATGATGGAAAGGATATCCATGCAACTGCAATAATGGTTTCTTCTTCAAGGTTGAACATTGGATCCCATTTCAGCATTCTCATAATATAGGACCAAAAATTCTTTGTGATATAGAATTGTTGTTTTAATAAAAGGTGCACATAATCTTCAATCTCCGTAGATCTTATTAAGACATGCCTATAACTTAACAGTCTGATGTTAACCTCTCCCTTTAACTCATAATGTTTTGGTATTAAACGTCTCAGATTTTGTATATCTGGCCAACCATAAGAAAATTTTTCAATAACTACGTATTGTAAATCTTCATTGATTATCATTTTATTTACCTCTTCCTCCTCTCAAATAATACGTAGCTCGCCATGCAAATATGAAATCTCTTTCAAAGGAAGTGGCATAGGTGATTTTGTGATGTTTGCAACAAGTTTGCAAAAGTAGCTTTTGGTATTATGGAATCATCCTGACTAGCCTCCGTCGTTGGAGGCTAGCCACCGGCCACCAAGACCATTCTTTTTGGCTTATGTTTGTGTAGGAAAACTAGGGTTTTAATTTTAAAGTATTAAATAAATTAAGTATACTTACCTTCGAAATTAATTAGATTGATATCAATCGATACAAAATGTATCTATTCCACCATTGATACGTAAATAAGCGCTTGGAAAAAAGCATTGATATAGACTTAATACATTTTTATACAATCTATATCAAAAGCATCTTGAAATCAAAATACAATATGAAGACAATCAAGATCAATATGTATCGGCCTGATAACAACTGGTACACATTGTATTAACATTGTATTAATTATGTATAGATGTATCGATTAAAAATATAATTCATCAGTCTGACTATATTGATAGTTCATATGAATCAATAATAGACTAATGAAAAATGATACAGATAGTCTTTATTTTATATCTTAGTCATCACATCATATGATTTAAACTATCTTACATCTGTATGATAAACTTTTTCAACTTTTGGCTTTACATCTGTATCTATGACATAGTGTTTGAATTCCTTAAAAAATTTAAAGAAGAAGAGTAGATTTATAAGAATCATGTTTTATTTTTAGAGTTGAAGAAGAGAAAATTCAAAAGCATTGTGTTGTATTTTTAGAGTAAACATATGACGCCCCTAATTACAAAGACTGTGTGATTAATTCACCTGTTTTAATAATTTCCGTAATCCTGAAATAGATTTCATAATGACTCCTCATATTATCACTATAAAAAATAGGATCATGACCAGTGCTAAGGAGATTAGAATTCCAAAGCAAGCCTTATTAGTATTCTAAAGAAAATAGGGCAAATTTTCCCCACCAATAACCCAACATCATAACCAACACACCAATAAAACCAACAACATTCACCAAAATCATCAAAAATTCATTCACCACAAAATAACTGTCATGACCCAAATTAGGGCCTAGTCGTGATAGGTATCTTAAGACCTCCAAGGATAGGAGACTACCCCTATTAGGCTAGCCAATCATAACATAATATATATAAATAGCAATGGATGATTTTCAAATATATAATAAGATATGGATGAGATCCGAACGTATAACTAGATAGATAAATCAATAACAAGAGGGATCTAAGAATCCACAATACAATCCACCCACACTTGTCCACAAAATTCTCTAATGAACAAAACATCAACATAAGTCAGAACATGCCCTCGACCATAGTCAAAAAGAACCCATGGAAATAGTATAAGACATAAGTAAAGACAAGACCATCAAATGAGGAACTAGTAAAGACAAGACCACCAAATGAGGAACTTCAGGAGAATAAAAGCTTACTACTTCAAAGATGACTCACAGACAATCCAGAAATCACCTACCACTGTGCAAAGAAATAGAAATATTTTTGGACCCTGCATCGCATGTGGATATAGTGTTCGAGGATGGTTAGCGGGATGAGTGCTAGCATGTAACTCAGGAAAGGGATAAAATACTGCCATGATCAATCAGTCCTAAATTATACCAAAATCATATGCATATAATCATATACATACATATATATATATATATATAATATGCTAGGATAGGGAACAAGGTTTAGCATGAGAGTTAAAATATTAACCTGGACTATATAGCTTAATTATCATCTATAACCATGGGCTATATAGGTCTATCTCTCACCCTGCTGAAAGGATCCCCGTGTGTGTTACCCACATGAATCAAGGTATCGATAAAGACCAGGGAATGACTGACCCCATGCCATTCTAGGATATATATATATATATAGATGCGTGTGTGTGTGAATTATGCACATGGTTATCAAGGCCCCTACGCCGACAAACATGGCTTCTAGTGTTTGTCCTCCCTGTGACTTATACATTTACAGTAAGTTACACAATCCCCATTAAGCCCAATTAAAATAGTTTACACATTTCCATTCATTAACCAACAATTATCCATTAAGGCATATACTATTGGTATCGTCATACCATTATGCTTGTAAGCTAATATCATTATTCCATTCAAGTTATCTATTAACTTGGGAGAATGCCACGACTCCTTTAATTTATCAAGTTAGTTTGGGGGAATGCTCCGACCCCTGTAAACTGAGATTTAGGTCAAAATATGGCCACCAAAGCCTTTCCAAAATTATTTGTATTTCATTTAGCCATTTATGCAATGCAATAGTCCAAGCGTGATTTGAATATGCATGTATTCATGTTTTAAAATTATTTCATAAAATTAGGTTGAGGCTATTACCAATTCCAAACCAAAATCATCAACTTGAGGGAATGACACAACCCTCACTCCATTATATAAAATTTTGGGGAATCCACAACACCTAAACCATTATCCATACCCATGCACCCAATGAGTTCCAAAATCCATCAATAAAGCATAAAAATGCATGTAACCCATGGGAAAATCTTTCAAATAATAATCATACAAAACCCTCAACTGAAATTCCAAAACCAAAAATTAAAACCACAAAAATATCAAACCATTGCATGCAAAGATAAAATATAAGTTTCGGTGAAACGCCCTAGGTTTTGGTCCATGGAAAATTCCTAAGCTTTGAGCTCACTGTCCTAGAAACAACTCACCATATGATTCATATGGTATGGGTACGGTCAGGTATATTAGTCATTAGAAGTTCATATAATGGTGGTTGGGCTTGTGTTATGTTTATGGTTTGGTGGGTATGGGTCATTAAGGGTGGTAATAATTTATTTTGGGTTGCTTCCTAAGTCAAATTAGTAACTTAGTTACTTGAATTGTCTTTGAGTATAAGTGGATCACTATGATCTATGAGGATAGGGTATGAGTGGTAAGGTGTAGTCATATGTTGTCCAATGTCAATCGCTTTGGATTCTTTGGTATGACTAGACCATAATAGTCGTATGGTTTGGTCACAAGTTAGGGAAATAGAGTCATATGATGGACAATGTGTGGATGTCTAACTTTTTATTTTGCTTACTACTGTATGGTACCAGTCGTAAGATGTGGTGATAAGTTGAAGGGTCAACTCGTACCCATCTGTGAGTTTTCTATAGTTTTAAGTTAGGGGTATTCTGGACATTTTCCCTCTTAACTTCTTTTGACCCCATGATATAAAACACATTTAGGGGCTAAATTAACCTATTATTCTCATTTAGACACTCCTAAAACCTCTTAAAATCTCTCTTAAGGTCTTAGTTCAAGAAAAGGGTAGGGTTTTAACAAGGCAATCAATTTGGAGCTTTCAAAGGTGAATCTCTCTGTATTCCTTGGCCTCTAAGGCATGTTACTCATCCCTCATTGTTAGTTCAGTAAAATCATGTTTTAATGAATGGTTTTTATGGTAGTATTATGGTATTGCTTTGGTTTTGAAATAGATATTGGGGGTTTTGGTTGTTTATAGTTGGACAATGTTTTCCCATGCTTTTCTTATAATTTTCATGTTATAATTATGGTTTGAACATGTGGTTACATGGGAATGGTTTCTTGGTTTTTGGTTTTGGAAACTATATGCCCTCAATATGTTTGTTAAAATGTTAATGAGAATGATTTTGTCACATAGTTTGACTATTTTTTAAATCTTTGCATTCCATAATATGGTAATGGAACTTAAATTGGCTTGGTTAGTTTTAAATGATTATGAAAGGCCTTGATCGCTGCGGTTTTGGTTTAGTTGGAAACTTGGGAGTCAACTTGGTTAATGGTTTTGGTATGGCATAAAAGGGTAGACTTGCAAGCTCTAACTTTGGTATGACGATACAAACAATTAATGCCTAATGAAAAGACTCCTTGTTAAATGATTTGGTTATGTGAAAAAGGTTTAATTGGGCTTAAAGGGTGTTGAGTACTAAAGCCATGGAAGGTGGGGGTCCCGAGGGGATCTCTATTGGAAACTCACATTTGTCAATGTGAGGGTGGTTGTGGTGACTATGTGCATTATGTCACACTTTATATTTTGGTGGATGTACTAGTCATCCCAGGTTTATATTTCCCGGTCGTATAACTAACACGCACTAGGGCCCTTTTAGTGGGGGGAGCTAAACCCATATAGTCCATGGATGGTTTTAGGACGGCCAAGCTATACAACCCAAATTAAGGTTTTAAATGCATGCTAAACCCAATTCTTTTTCCCGGCATGATATATAAATATATATGTAACTATGTGATCGCATATGGTTATTTACTTTGGTTTTGAATTACTAGCATTATTTTATCTTATCCTTAAGTACATGATAGCGTTCACTCCGCTAACCGTCTTTGGGCATTGTATCTCACATAATGCAGAAACTGGCAATACTACCATTTATCCTCCCTAATGACTTGGATTTGGGGATAACTTTGAGTCAGACTAAAGTGGTGAGTTTCTATACTCTGGAAGGCTCTATTTCATGTTATGAATATTTTTATCTTTGTTATTTCTTTTGTTTAGTTTTTGCTATGGTCAGGGTT
Source organism: Capsicum annuum (assembly GCF_002878395.1). Taxonomy (NCBI): domain Eukaryota; kingdom Viridiplantae; phylum Streptophyta; class Magnoliopsida; order Solanales; family Solanaceae; genus Capsicum; species Capsicum annuum. The sequence continues at coordinate 40,505 of NW_025822763.1, read as the reverse complement.
ATGTCCCGACTAGATGTTATTAATTTTGGATCGAGGCTTTGTTAAACAACTATAGGCATGATCGATGTTGGTATTGGTATTTAAATTAGGGTTGGCACCGATTGGATATTTGATTTAGGTTGTTAGATTATGATTACAGACTTTGTTTAATATCTTTAAAATATTGTTGTTTTATCTTATTGTATGTTTGAAATTTATCTGACATAGGGTATAGGGTGGTTATGATTGGGAACTGGGGATGGTCTCCGATCTCAGTTGGACATGAGATGCCCAACACGATTAGGCCCTAGTTCATATCATGTTAGATTAGTATTAGGACCTTAGGTTCATGGACAGTTGGGTATCCGACAAAGCATGTCGAGTAGAGTCTTTTTTAAGGGTGTGAGTATGCCACACTCATAAGAGAGAGGCTACAATGCATTTAGGAATGCTTCTCTTTCTTGTGTTGTATTTTCAAGTTATAGAGTCTAAGGTCCTGAAATCTTTTCTAATCACTATTTGTTTGCTTTTCAGATGATGCCTCCTCCACGATCTAAAGCTTATGAAAATCCTCTATCCTACTCAAGTACAATATTGATGGGACCCATTCTACTTATAAGGTCTACACCCAGTCTTGGGGTCCAGTTCCTGATTGTCCTCCTAGAGTTCCACCGGTTCCCTTCATCCCTTCTCAAGCTCCCCAAGCTGATGTGATGGATGCTGAGTTTTATTAGTTTGTCCATATGTTGGCGCAGTTGGTAGCTTCTTAGGTTGAATGTGGTGATTCTATTACTCCATCCTCTGAGGCCATAAGGATTGGATGGTTTATGAGGTTGAACCCTCCTATGTTAATGGATGTTAAGGTTGAGTAGGATCCTTAAGCTTTTATGGATAAGATGGAAAATATATTTTATGATATGCATGTTACTTATATAGAGGGTGTGGAATTTTCTTCGTATCAATAAGGAGATGTAGCATACAAATGGTATAAGGAATGAGAGTAGTCAAGGGGTGATGATGATGAATCATCCCTATGGGATGACTTCTCTAGTGGTTTTCTATGCCGCTTCTTTTCTCAGGACTTAAACCTAAAGTAAGGAAAGATGACAATTAAGAAGTATGCCTTGAAGTTTCACTAGTTATCTTGGTATACTCCGGAGTTGGTTTCAAGCATGAGGGATAGAATGAGGATGTTTGCTTCTGGGTTGTCTTGAGACTTGATTCTAGAGAGTAAGGTTATCTTATTGAACAAGTACATGGATATTTCCACGTTGATTGTGTACATATATCATGTAGAAGAAGAGATAAAGAAGCAAGTTGAGATAGTAGAGAGGCAGAACAAAACGTTCAAATTTCTAAGCTGGGTAGTGGCCAACATCAGGGTGGCAGAGATAGTGGGAAGTGGCCTAAGAAGAAGTTGGTCAATTCTGAGTCTTACTCGATGGCTAGTGATCCCTACCTTAAGACGTTAGGTAATCGATATTTTTTGAGTGGCTATAAATATAGGACATAGGGTACCTAATCTCAGGTTAGTGAGGCCTAATTAGCTCTATCATATCCTCTCTGTAGATTCCATGGTTGATTGCATCAAGGTTACTGTGATATAGGAAAGGAAAAGTAATTTAACTATGATCAGCTAGGGCACATGATTAGAAAATATTCTATTGGTAATGATGCTTTTGGGGCAAATAAGGTTCTTGTTTCCTCTTCTTAAGCTTCATCACCGAAGGGTGCACTATTTATTTCTGACACTAGTGGGAACTGTCTATATGCTCTCACTATTTTCTAAGAGTCCAAGGCATTGCTTGATGCCGTGACATGTATGTTGAAATTCTTTTCCCGTGATGTGTACTGTTTACTTGATCTAGGATCTACTCTTTCTTATGTGACCCCATTTGTGATTATGCATTTTGGTTTTGGTTTTGGTCCCGAGTGTATTTCAAACTATTTTTTTATTTCTACCCCTATAGGTGACTCTGTGGTGGCTAGAAGAGTCTATAGGGGTTCTGTGGTATCTGTGGGTGGTTCGAAGACCTTAGTGGATCTATTTGAATTAGACATGATTAATTTAGATTTCATATTAGGGATGGATTGGCTGCACTCATTCTACGCTTCTTTAGACTGTCAAACCCATAAGGTTGTCTTTAAATTCCTAATGAGTCAATTATTTAATGGAAGGGTGGTTCCCTAGTTCTTAAGGAGAAGTTCATATCTTATCTTAGAGCTCGAAGATTGATCTTCAAGGGTTGTCTCTATCATCTGGTTTCAGTTAAAAGATTCTAACTCGGATGGTCCTTCTTTGTATTTTGTCCCATTTCCTGAGGTTTTCCCTAATGACCTTCCTGGTGTCCCTCTCGATTAGAAGATTGATTTTGGGATTGATCAGTTTTTGGACACTCATCCAATCTCTATTCCCCCGAATAGGAAGGCTCAAGTTGAGTTGAAGAAGCTTAAGGAGTTACTCAAGAATCTTTTAGACAAGGGTCTCATTCATCATAATGTGTCCCCATGGAGTGCACCGATCTTACTTGTGTGTGAGAAGGATAGTTCCCTTCCGATGTATATTGATTATCGATAGTCGAATAAAGTGACGGTAAAGAGTAAGTACCATATTCCAAGGATAGATGATTTGCTTGATCAACTTCAGGGTGCTAAGTTTTTCTCTAATATTGATCTTTGATACGGGTATCATCATTTAAAGATTAGGGAGGTGGATATCCCTAAGATAGGTTTCCAGACCCAGTATGGGCATTTTCAGTTCCTGGTTATGTCTTTTAGGTAGACTAATGCCCCAGCGACATTCATGGATTTGACGAATAGGGTCTTCCATCAGTTTCTGGATTTGTTCATCATTGTGTTCATAGATGATATTTTGGTGTACTCAAAGAGTGAGGTGGATTATGCTAATCACTTATGTGTAGTGTTATAGGCCCTGAAAGAGCAGTAGTTATATGCCAAATTCTCGAAATATGAGTTATGATTGAAATTTGTCACTTTTTTAGGTTATGTCATTTCTAGTGAAGGGATTATGGTGGATACGCAGAAAGTTACGGGTTTAACTGGTTACTATAGAAGGTTTGTGGAGATTTTCTCTTCTATAGCTTCCCTATTAACTAAGTTGACTCAGAAGAAGGTTCAGTTCTTATGGTCTGATACTTGTAAGGGTAGTTTTAAAAAAATAAAGGATAAGCTAACTTTGGCTTCGGTCTTGACCTTCCCTGAATGTATGGATGGATTTGTGGTATATTGTGATGTGTCCCATGTAGGGATTGGTTGTGTCTTGATACAGCATGACATAGTGATAGCTTATGCCTCTAGACAGTTGAAGGTACATGAGAAGAATTATCCAACCCATGACTTGGAATTACTTGTTGTGGTGTTCCTGTTTAAAATCTGGCATCACTATCTTCACGACATGCATATAAATATCTTTTCTGATCATGAGAGCCTGCGGTATGTGTTTACTCAAAAAGAGCTGAACATCCGGCAAAGAAAATGGCTTGAGCTGCTAAAGGATTATGGTATGAGTCTTCACTACCATCCAAGTAAATCTATTGTGGTTGTTGATGCTCTTAGCAGGTTATCCATGGGAATTTTGGCTCATGTAGATGAAGGAAAGCGAGATTTGGTGAAAGATATTTACCATTTGGTTAACCTTGGAGTTTGTCTCTTGGACTCTAAGGATGGTGGGATGTTTGTCTAGGAGATGGCGCGGTCGTTTTTTGGTGCTGAAATTAAGGAAAATCAGATGCTAGATCCTGTCTGTATGTGGATCAAGGGTTATGTAGGTAGACAAAAGGTGATGGCCTTCGAGATTAGTGGTGATGGTACCCTACGGTATCAAGGAAGATTATGTGTTCTCGATGTTGATGGCTTGCAAGAGAGGATCTTGGATAAGGAACATGATTTGCGCTATGTTGTTTATCCTGGTTTGATAAAAATGTATCATGACCTTAAGGAGATGTATTGGTGGAACAATATGAAGCGGCATATGGCTAGTTTTATGGCTAAGTGTATGGTGTGCCAACAAGTGAAAGTTGAGCACATGAGGCTCGAAGGATTTTATCAATAAATTGAGTTACCAGAGTGGAAGTGAGAAGTGATCAACATGGATTTTGTTACCTGTCTTCCTCGATCTCAGAACTAGTTTGATTCGGTTTGGGTCATTATGGATTGGATAATGAAGTCGGTTCATTTCTTTCTTGTGAGGACTAATTTCTTGGCTAACGACTATGCAAGTTTTTATCTCCATGAGATTGTAAAGTTGAATGGGGTACCTATTTCTATCATCTTGGATCGCAGTATGAAGTTTTCATCTTACTTTTGGTGGTTATTTCTGAAAGGGTTGGGGACTAAGATGAGTCTGAGTACTGCTTTCCTGCAACAGTCAGATGGGCAAGCAAGAAAGACCATTCAGACATTGAAAGTATTCTTTGCGTTTATCTGATTGACTATGGTGGTAGTTGGGTTGAGCATTTTTTTTCTCTTGTAGTGTTTTCTTACAACAATAGCTACAACTCTAGCATTGGAATGGCTCCATTCTAGGCATTATATGGTAGGAGGTGTAGATCTCCTATTGGGTGGTTCGAGGTTTGAGAGGTGGAGATGTTTTTCCTGGATATGGTTCACCAAGCTATGAAGAAGGTGAAGGTGATTCCAGATAGGCTTAAAGCCACCTAAAGTTTCCAAAAGTCCTATATGGTGTAAGGCGTAGGAAGTTAGAGTTTGAGGTTGGGGATAGGATGTTCTTGAATGTGTCTCCTGTGAAGGGAGTAATGCAGTTTGGGAAGAAAGGGAAGCTTAGTCCTCGATATGTTAGTCCGCACTTGATTTTGAGAACAGTTGGTAATATTATATATGAGTTGGAGTTGCCTTAGAGTTTGAGCTCTATTCACCCGGTGTTCCATGTTTCTATAATGAGAAAATGTGCGGGTGATCCGTCACAGATTGTGCCTATCAAGGATATTGGTATTTAGAATTCTCTATCTTATGAGGAGGTCCCTGTTGAAATCTTGGATTATCAGGTTCTTCGATAATGGACCAAGGACGTAGCTTTAGTAAATTTCTACGGAGGAACCATAAGGTGGAAGAGGCTACATGGGAAGATGAAGAAGACATGAAGTCCAAATATCCGTTCCTGTTTTCTGCTCCAGAAATTCACGTGTAAGGTATGTGTTGATCTTACCATCTTTATTTTCAAACTTTGTTAAAGAAAAGATTTATTTCCTTGGTAACTTTATTTCCTACCTTGGTTAAAGGTAAGAGTAGGGGCATGTGGGGTCCAGATTATGCTTGTACTGCCTTGTTCCATTATTCAGAGGCAAATGATCCAAGCAGGGGAGAACTAAAATGCCCTGGGTTCTAGCCCTTAGAAAATTCCTAAGCTTTTAGATCACTGTCGTAAAAAAGACTTACCATACGATTCGTATAGTGTGGGTACAATCAAGGGATCCTAGTCGTTAGGAGTTTAGAGAATGGTGGTTAGGTTTCTTTTGTGGTTACGGTTTGGTTGGTATGGGTCGTTAGGGGAGGTAATGATTCACTTGGGTTGGTCCCTTAATCAAATCAGTAACTTAGTAACTTGACTTGGCTCTAAGTACGAGTGGCTCAATAAGATTTGTGAGGATAGCGTATGAGTGGTAAGAGGTAGTAGTATGTTGTCCAGCATCAATCCCTTTGAATTCTATCTTGGGTATGACTAAACCATACTAGTCATATGGTCTGGTCATGAGTTGGGGCAATGGAGTCGTATGGTGGATAATGTATGGATATCCAAATTTCTTCTCTAGGTACGACTGGATGGTACTAGTCGTATGATGTGGTGATGAATTGAAGGGTCAACTCGTACCCACCTGCGAGTTTTCTACAATTTTAAGTTGGGGGTATTCTGGACATTTCCCCTCTTAACTCCTTTTGACCCCATGACAAAAAACACCTTTAAGGGCTATATTAACCTATTATTCTCATTCAAATACCCTTAAAAACCTCTTAAAATCTCTTTCAAGCTCTTAGTTCAAGAAAAGGCTAGGGTTTCTACAAGAAAATCAATTAGGGGCTTTCAAGGGTGAATCTCTCTGTCTTCCTTGGTGTCTAAGGCATGCTACTCCTTCCAAATTGTTTGATTAACTAAAAACATGTTACAATGAATGGTTTTCATGGTATTATTATGGTGTTGTTTTGGTTTTGAAATAGATGTTGGGGGGTTTTGGTTGTTTATGGTTGGATAATGTTTTCCCATGCTTTTCTTATGGGTTCCATATTATAATTACGATTTGAACATGTGGTTACATAGGAATGGTCAATTGATACTTGGTTTTTGTTTTTAGAAACTATATGCCCTAACATGTTCTTAAAATGTCAATAAGAATGATTCTGTCACATAGTTTGACTATTCTTGAAATCTTTGCATTGCATAATTTGGTAATGGACCTTTGATTGGTTTGGTTGGTTTTAAATGGTTTAGAAAGGCCTTGATGGCCATGGTTTTGGATTTATTGAAAACTTGGGAGTCAACTTGGTTAATGGTTTTGGTATGACATAAAAGGATAGACTTACAAGCTCTAATTTTGGTATGACGATTCCAATGATTAATGCCTTATGAAAAGACTCCTTGGTAAATGATTTGGTTATGTGAAAAAGGATTAACTGGGTTTAAAAGAGGTTGAGTTGCAAAGTCGTGGAAGGTGGGGTTTTTGGGGGGATCTCCATTGGAAACTCACGTTTGCCGATATGAGGGTGGTGTTGGTGACCGTGTGTATTATGTCACACCTTATATTTTCGGGGATGTACTAGTCATCGTAGGTTTCTATTCTCCGATCGTGGGGATAACACACACTGGTGCCCTTTCAGCAGGGGGATTTGAACCTATATAGCCCGTGGGTTATTTTAGGATGACCAAGCTTCAGAACCCAGGTTAAGATTTTTAATTCATGCTAAACCCGGTTCCCTTTCCTGGCATAATATATATATGTATCTATGTGATTGCATATGGTTATTTACTTTGGTTTTGAAATATTAGAATTATTCAATCTTATCCCTGATTAAGCGTTCACTCCGCTAATGTTCTTCAAGTGATGTATCCCCACACGATGTAGGAATTGTCCAACTACCATTTCAGCTGCTCAGGGACTTAGATTTGGGGATAACTTTGAGTTAGACTAAAGTGGTGAGATTCCATACTCCAGAAGGCTCCATTTCATGCTATGGACTTCTTTTATCTTTGTTATTGCATTGGTTAGATTTTGGATATGGTCGGGGACATGTCCTAACCAAATGTTATTGATTCTGGATAGAGGCTTTGTCAAACAACTATGGGCATGAGCGATGTCGGTATTAGTGCTAGCCTTGGTATTGGTATTGGTATTGGTATTGGTATTGGGATTGGCACCGATCAAATATTTGTTTTAGGTTGTTGCATTATTATTAATGACTTTGTTTAATGTCTGAAACATGAGACATGATTGAACTGATTCGTGAATACATGCAATGACATAAGGACGATTTTAAGGCTACGATAGAAACGAGAGAGTCAACTTATGAGTACCCATTACTTCAAGATGGATCTTGTTTCATGAATAAAAAATGAGATGTTTAGGACATGAAAACTCGGGGTAACATCTCCCCCTTAGGATATATCGTCCCTTGAATGATACTTTCTTTGTTGAAATACTAAGGAAAGACGGAGATGATGTACAAAACACTTACGGAATGAATCATGACTGAACATCTGGAATCTGAAACTGAGGTCTGAGAAATAGAGGATCAATGACATGAATTCATCAAAGAGATTTGAACTTAGGAAATGCATGACATAAATCTAAATTTTGCTGACCATTAAGAGTGTAGCATGAGTACTGGAACTAAACATATTGTAAAACATGAGTACATGAGTTATGAGATGCATGACCTGTGTTTGGAGTTCATAAATTTAGTGGAATATGATTTTTACTGCTAAATGCACTAGAATTCCTTATACTAGGAACTGGAAGCATACATGATTTTCTATAAAGTGCACAAATATCAGATATAATCATAGGGATAACATGTAAGGCATGAGTAAATATCGTGATAACTGAAGTACGGAACTTATCACTGAGATGGGAAAGGGGTTGGGACACATCCTCCCTTACTGCTATTCTATAACATACTGGCATCACTACTAGAATCTGAGAGCCAAGCTTGGTTTCTTGTTCTATCATATCCCCCTTAGATTTAAGACATCACTTTAATTCTGGGGAACCCTTTTTAAATGACTCTAAACTGAACTGCAATCACTTTACTCTAGAGTTCGAGACTTAACAATGCACATAAATACTATACTTACCCTGAAAGACTACACTTGATAATATAAGTCCCACTGTTAGTTATTCCTTCTGATACACAAATCTTAGCTTTCTATATCCTTAACAATCATCATATAATAACTAAAACATAGACTAACTTAGAATTTTCTAGTGATCTTTCTATTAGCTTAATCTTCAAAGATTCAAACTTATATTCTAACACTTAACATGGATATCCCTAAACCATTAATAAATCATGCTAGCTTCCCTCATATCCTACTAATATCATATCTCTAAACTTGTATTTCTCCCTAAACCACGAGAACTACCATTACACTAACATACCCAACATCAACAACATGTAATTTCGAATTAACAAACTTAAATTATTACCTACACTATTTCGAGCCTATTGATTCACCTTTTATACAACTAGCCCCATGGATACACAATCTACTAAATCCAGATAATACTTTCCCCACTTTACCACTACTAAACTTCTAGGTTCATGCTTTTAACTCTAGGTCATATTCTATCATAGGATTCTAAGAAGGGATCTGAAAACGTATCTAACCCCTAAGCACTGAGGTACTACCCCTCCGTTTGATGACCGGTTCATTTGGAAATTGAAATTGAACGACTCTATTTCTGAAAGTAGCTGAAGTGATTATCTAGGATACTGAAATCAAGCAATTTCTGAATACTCGTCTGGCTAGGATAGATTTACCCACTTAGGTAGACACTGAGAAGGGCTCTGCTAAGATTTTGGACTGATACTGAGCTCAATAATTATATTGGGGGTTACAAAAAAAAGTGAAGTTTTGGTGTCTACTAAATATACACATGAATATGAAGAACCTGTAATGTACCCATAATCGCATCAGGAGAGCTTTCCTGATCATGAAGGAACTGGAGTGCATACAATCTGTTCTTGCGCTGCCCACTAGTGGCACTGGAAGTAGCGCCCTATTGAGTCGGGTGACCTACTGGAGTTGATGATAGTTGGACTGGCCCTATTGATGCAAATCCTTTCCCCTCTAAGCCATTACTCGACACTCCTGCATCCCGTGGCATGGCTTACCACACCCAAAACATATATCACTACCCGCTCTACTCACACCTAGGTGATTTCTACCACATTCTCAGCAAAGCTGGTGGGTACGACCACTGCTTACACTACCCTAGGTTTTGGAGCCTAGCGCCCCATCTTGACTGCTATTCCTGAACTTTGATACTGGCGCACTAGCTGAAGAAGGAGCTAGGGCTGAAAATTTCTGACGAAACTAGGAGCAGTTACCACCCTCTGACTTAGGCTGAGAAAAATTAAAGCTACCTATTCTAGCCCTCTTATTCTTTCTCTCTTTCTCTTATGCTTTTGTTTCTCAATCTGCTGAGCATAGACCATAAGCCTAGATATGTCCATTTCCTTAATCAGCAGAGCAGTCCTACACTCCTTAACCATACTTTTAGCTACCTTAAAAACAAACTTACTCATTCTAGACCTATTATCAGACACCACATTAGGAGCATACCTCGCCAACTTAGTGAACTTAAGCGAATATTTCTTCACACTCATACTACCCTGTTTTAAATTGATAAATTCCAACACCTTAGCTTCCCTCAACTCTAAAGGTAAGAATATATCTAAAAAGGTCATGGCAAACTTCTTCCACTCTATAGGTCTGACATCTGTATCTCTATCCTCCTTCCACTACTTATACCAAGTGTGAGCTAAATCCTGCAATAGGTAAGCAACTAACTCTGCACTATCACTAGACGAGACACCCATAACATAAATCACCTTCTGAATCATGCTAAGAAATTCCTACGGATCCTCATCTGATGTGGATCCCAAAAACATAGGAGGATTCATCTAAGTTAAATATCGGATTCTAGATACAGCAGTATTAGCCACTACATTGGCTGAGATATCATCCTACTGGTTGTTCTAAGCTGCTACTAAGTGGGCTAAAGTGGTCACTGCAGCTTTAAACTCGGCATGGGAAATATTCTCATTCAGGGGATCTTCCTGAATAGGCTAAGGTGTGGGATGACCATTTTTCCTTCTGTTATTCTTTCTGGGAGGCATGTTCTATAAATGGAAGAAATATTTAATTAGAAAGAAAGTTTGAATAGATCTCATGCTCTTTCACACAACATTAACACTGAACAAAGGGAAAATTTTCCTAAAATATCTTGTGGCCTCTTGCCCATAAGTGTGGTGTGCTTCACACCCATGCACAAGACTCTACTCAACGCGACTCTCAGAATCCCTAGGACACTATAAGACCTCAGGCTCTAATACCAAGTTTGTAACAACCCATAAATATACCTTGGTCGCCACATGGTGCTTATGATCCCAAGAGACCACAAGCTAACCCATGAGCTGGTATCCACTGTAAGCACTGAATAATAATAATAAAATATGCATGTGCGGAATAACTGAATACGCCATAAGGTTTTAAATACTAAAACATTTTTGAATCACAAGTCTGAAAACAACTACCGAAAATAACTTTCTAAAAACTGATAAAAGTAATGACAAAATAACTGACAGTCTGAAGTATCAGCAAGCCTCTAAAACTGTCTGAATAAGAGTTGATGGGACAAGCCCCAACTAACTTTAATTGACTTCTAAATTGAAAACACTAAAATAAACATAATTGGTCCTCAAAATATGATGACTCACCATTGCTGCTATTATTGATGAGCGGAAATGTCTAAGTGCAATCGGGAACCTGAGCGTCCGAACTTATGATATGGGACATCATAGTGCAAGAAATAATTATGTGGTCAGTATTTTAAATATACTAGTATGCTAGATGGTGTTAGGCTGATATGCATTGGCTCATGTGCATGAATAATAACTGACTAAAGGAATAACATGAAATAACTGAGTATAAATGCATGAAAGCTGTAAAATCTGAGAATGAATGACCAAGCATAACACATAATTTTGAAATAGTCTGTAAATTAAAATACTGAAAATGCATAACTGAAAAACTAATAACTATATGCTATGGCCAAGCAAACTGAACTGAGTTCTGAACTGAATACTGAATCTAAAACTATAGAAGGTATCATCTAACCAACATTCCCTAGTTTGAGCTGATCAGGGTCTAACCTGTGACCCCAGTTGGAAGGGAGCTAGTACCGTACCACGGGTACTAACAATGGTTATGGAGTTAATCTTAATCTAGCGGGTGACCCCTGAGATCAGTCCTAAGCTGACGGGTGATCCCTGAGAGTGTCAGTCCTAATTTGGCGGGTGACATCTCATAACCTAGGCTGGCTATATAGTTTTGGAACTTAGGATTTGCTTCTAAGGACCTAGTCCTAACTGACGGATGAGCCTCCATCCCTAGGTTCACTTGGTGCTAAATCCTACTCCCAACTGAACTGGCTTTGATTAATGGATTGAACTAAGTTTAACTGAAATAACAACTGATAATAATAACTGATAATAATAACTGACTGAAAGAGAATGCTCATGGTGTATTCTGAAATCATTCTGTGGGTACTGAAAACTAGGTAAATAGCTAAATTTCGGGTATTCATAACCCCCAGAACTCAATAACAATAACAATTGAGACACATGAAAGCTTTGAACCCATAGAAGGAAATCATTGTTCACAATTATTCACTTAAGCATTTCATCAAACATGTAGGGACCAAGATTTTAACATAGGAATACTTTTTACACATGATGAGATAGCATGATCACAGGACAACATCATAAACTGAGGATTTATTCTAAATTTGCAAGAACATAATATGACAACTACAATATTTAGAACATACTATAATCCACTCTACTTGAAATCAATCATAAACTTAACTTGAAATTTAAATAGCAAGAGATTCATGAACTTAAGCATGGGAGTGATTGAAATATATGGGAATAACATGATTATAATACTAAAACCATAAATTGGGGATTTAACATGGAATTTTCTTCATTCAAATGTGTAAGGTCTACTTTCAACGAAAAACACTTGTAAACATCATGTATAATTGAAATTCATAAAAGCGTTATAAAGATAGCTCATTATAAACATGTAATTTCATGATTTAAAGTATAAAAATGGATTCTTTGACTCCATGGTTAAAGGTAACCATTGATGAACATCACACATACCTTTAACCGTTACACTTGGAAGGGCAACACAATCTTGAAAGCTGTCTTAGAAGTTCTTGAATTGGGAAGCTTGAGTTCTTGATTTTCTTAAAGGGAAAGAAATAAAATTTAATAATCTTGGGGATTATTAGGGTTTGTTTCTTGAGAGGAAATTGGAGAAAAGTGGGTAGATAATGCCCTAACTGAAGCTAAATTACGTGTTTTTATGAATTGGGTTAAAAGGAAAAGACTTAATTGCTCCATTAGGGACTTAAATTCATAACTAGAATGCTGATTAAAGGGGCAGAGGGACGCGATGCATGCCTCATCGCTATTAGTAGCATGGCGCGATGCTATTACACTGAGCTGCTGGAATCAAAATCCAAACATGATCCAATACTCATCCAAAAAATCTGAAACTTTACCGAGATATACTCCTCACACCCCTGAACATGAATTAACTCAAAAACTAATGTCTCAAGGTCGGGAAGAATCATTTAAAATTCTCGAAGTTAAGAGGCCAAAAATGATATTAAGTCCCCAATACTTAGTTAAATTTTCACGCTTTAAGCCTCTTATACATGCACTAGGAGCTGAACTAAGTTAAGAAAAGTATGGGGTATTATAATATCTCCCCCCCTTAGGAATATTTATCCTCGAATGAGGCTAATTAAGCTGAGAGTACTGGGGGAAACTTAGATCATACACTAAATATGCATAACTGAAAACATGGTTACCTGACTAAGTCAGAAATATGATACAAGACTGAACTGATTCGTGAATGCATACAATGACATAAAGATGATTATAAGGTTGCGATAGAAAAAAGAGAGTCAACTTATGAGTACCTATTACTTCAAGCTGGATCTTGTTTCATGAAGACAAATTGAGAGGTTTAGGACATGAAAAATCGAGGTAACATCTCCCCCTTGAGATATATCATCCCTTGAATGATACTGTCTTGGCTGAAATACTAAGGAAAGACTGAGATGATATACAAAACACTTACAGACTGAATTATGACTGAACATCTGGAATCTGACACTGATGTTTGAGGAATAGAGGATTAATGACATAAATTCACTAAAGAGGTTTGAATTGAGGACATGCATGCCATGAATCTGAATTTCGCAAACCATTAAGAGTGTAACATAAGTATATGAGTCATGAGGTACATGACCTGAGTTTGGAGTTCATAAATTTCATGGAATGTGATTCATACTGCTGAATGAACTGGAACTGGAAGTGTACATGATTTTCTATAAAGCGAACGAATATCAGCTATGATCAAAGGACTGACATGTAAAGCATGAGTAGATATCGTGATAACTAAAGTGCAAAACTTTGCACTGAGAGGAGAAAAAGGTTGGGCATCATTCTCCCTTACTACTATTCTATAACATACTGGTATCACTACTAGAATCTAAGAGCCTGGCCTAGTTTCTTGTTCTATCATCTCCCCCTTAGCTTTAAGCCATCACTTTAATTCTGTGGAGCCCTTTTTAAATGGCTCTAGATTGAACAACAATCACTTTACTCTAGAGCCTGAGACATAATAATGCACATAAATACTATACTTACCTTGAAAGACTACACCTGATAATGTAAGGCCCACTGCTAGTACTTCCTTCTGATACACAATTCTTAGCTTTCTATAGCCTCAACAATATCATACAATAACTGAAACACTGACTAACTTAGAATTTTCAACTCTTCTTTCAATTAGGTCAATCTTTAAAGATTCAAACTTATATTCTAACATTTAACGTGGATATTCCCAAACCTTTAATGAACCATACTAGCTTTCCTCACACCCTACTAATATTATATCTTAAACTTATATTTCTCCCTAAACCACGAGAACTACCATTACACCAACATACCTAACCTCAACAACATATAATTTTGAATCAACAAATTTAAATTCTTGCCTATACTATTTCAAGCCTACTGATTCACCTTTCATACAACTAGCCCCATGGATACACAGTCTACTAAATCTAGATAATACTATCTCCATTTTACCACTGCTAAACTTCTGGGTTTATGCTTCTAACTCTAGGTCATATGCCATTATAGGATTCTGAGAAGGGATCTAACAACTAATCTGACCCCTAAGCACTAAGGTAATACCCCTCCATTCAATGACCGATTCATTTGGAAATAAAAACTGAATGACTCTATTTCTAAAATCAACTAAAGTGAACATCTGGGATACTGAAATCGGACAGTTTTTGTATGCCCGTCTAGCTAGGATAGATTTACCCACTGAGGTAGATACTGAGAAGGGGACAACTAAGGATTTGGGACTGACACTGAGCTCGACAGTTATATAGAGGATCATAAATAAAGTAAAGTTTCGGGGTCTACTAAATATACACATGAATATGAAGAACCTGTAATTTACCCGTAACTGCATCAAGAGAGCTTTCCTAATCATGATAGAACTGGAGTGCATACAATCTGTTTTGGCACTGCCCACTAGTGTCACTAGAAGTAGCGCCCTGCTGAGTCGGGTGACCTGTTGGGGCAGATGATAGATAGGACTAGCCCTGTTGGTGTAAAACCTTTCCCCTCTGAGCAATTACTTGAAACTCCTGTATCCTGTATCCTAGCTTAAAACACCCAAAACATACATCACTGTATACTCTACACACACCTAGGTGATTTTTACCACATTCTCTGTAAAGCGGGGGGTTACGACCACTGCTCACACTATCCTGGGTTTTGGAGCCTGGCGCCCTATCTTGACTGTCATTCCTGAACTTTGGTACTGGCATACTTGGTAAAGAAGGAGCTGGGGTTGAAAATATTTGATGGAACTGGGAGTAGTTACCACCCTCTGACTTAGGGTGAGAAAAAATTAAAGCTACCTATACTAGCCCTCTTATTCTCTCTTTCTTTCTTCTTATGCTTCTATTCTTCAATCTGCTGAGCATGAACATAAGCCTAGATATTTCCATCTCCTCAATAAGCATACTAGCCCTACACTCCTTAACCACACTATCAGCTATATAAAAAACAAACTTATTCATTCTAGATGTATTATCAGACACCGCATTAGGAGCAAACCTCGCCGACTTAGTAAATTTAAGTAAATACTCCTTCACACTCATACCAAGAATTTAACATGGGAATACTTTTACACATGATGTGATATCACGATCACATGACAATATCATAAACTGAGGATTTATTCTGAATTTGCATGAACATGATATGAGAACTATAATATTTAAAACATACTATAATCCATTCCACTTGAAATCAATCATAAACTTAACTTGAAATTTAAATAGAAAACTTAAGCACGGGAATGATTTAAACATGTGGGAATAACATGATTATAACACTAAAACCATAAATTGAGGATTTAACATGGAATTTTATTTATTCGAATGTGTAAGGGCTACTTTCAACGAAAAATACTTGTAAACAACATGTATAATCGAAATTCATAAAAGCTTCATGGAGATAAATCATTTTAAACATGTAATTTCATGATTTAAAGTATAAAAATAGATTCTTGGACTCCATGGTGAAAGGATATAGTAGATGAACATCACACATACCTTTAACCTTTACACTTGGAAGGGAAACACAATCTTTAAAGTTTTCTTTGAAGTTCTTGAATTGGGAAGCTTGAGTTCTTGGTTTTATTGAAGAGAAAGGAATATAATTTGATGATATTGGGGATGATTGGGGTTTATTTCTTGAGAGAAAATTGGAGAAAAGTGGGCAAATAATGCCCAAAATAAAGCTAAATTTCATGTTTTTACAAATTGGGTTGAGGCGAAAAGAGTTAATTGCTCTTTAGAGATTTAAATTCGTACCTGGAGCACCGATTAAAAGGGTGGAACGATGCGATGGGTTCCTTTTGCTATAAGCAGAGGACAGGATGCTATCTCGGTGATCTACTAGAATCAAAATCCAAACACGACCTAACCCTCATCTGAAAAATCTGAAACTTCCCAGAAACATACTCCTTACACTCTTGAACTTGAATTAACTTAAAAACTAATATCTCAAGGTTGGGAAGAATTCTTTAAAAATCCTCTAAGTTAAGATCCCAAAAATTATACTAAGTCCCCAACACTTAATTAAATTTTCAGGCTCTAAGCCTCTTATACGTGCACTAGGAGCTGAACTAAGCTAAGAAAAGTATGGAGGTATTACACATACTTAAGTTTATTTTTCTCAATATCTTAAACCACAATAATGTTGTTAACTATATACTATTCTTTATTAAGCCAAAAGTGTAAAAGTTGCAATCCAATCATTTAATATTTTCTCTCCATTCATGAAAATTTAAAGATCTCTCTATCAATTTAACCTTTGATTCTTAAATTCTCAACCCTAAATCTATAACTATGAATTATACAATTTAAATTTGTGGACTAAGTTAAGAAATTTACCTTGAACTCGATAGAAATATCACAAGAATTTCCCCTTTTTCCTTCTCTTAAAGCATATAGTCCCTTGTTGTTTCATAATTTCGCTCTTTTTTTTCTCTATAATCAGCTAGTTGATTTTATTTCCTCCTTCACATTCTTTTTTCTTTTGAGACCCAGCAACTTCAATTCTTATTTTTTATTTCTTGTTTAATGAGTTGTGGTAGATGCCACAATTGAATTAGGGTAATTATAAGCCCTAACTAATGTTAATGGGCTTGACTTATTTGGTTTCCCTTTTTTTGAAGTAAAATAGGCTTTAACGCATTCTTTCTCTTTCCTTTTTTTTTTGCAACTACAAATACTTATTATTAAAATGATAGGGGATATTACATTCTCCCCATCTTAAAAAATTTGATCCCCAAATTTAAAACAAGTGCATACCTACAGACAGAACAAGTGAGAGTACTTGACTCACATATTATTTTTTGACTCCGATGTAGCCTCTTCAATGGTATAATTCTTCCATAAGACTTTCACGATCAAAAACTCCTTTGACCAAAACTTCCTTAATTATCAATCAATGATAGCCACTGGTTCCTCTTCATACGTCAAACTCATCAAGTTGCAAGTAGGGGTGGCAATGGGGCGGTGCGGGGTTTCCCTAAATTCGAGAATTTAAAAACCACCCCGCATCACCTGTAAGCCCGCATAAACCCGTCCCACACTCATACCCATGCATACCCACACCGCACCGCCCCATGATTTATTTTTTCTTTTTTAAGAAATTCATAACTCCATGGGAATTCAAAATATTTTTAAATCTACAATTAGAAGTAGTAACAACCAATTTTCATTATATCACTTTTTACTAAAAAATTGCCTGAGAAGTATCATGTGTACAGGTAGTGATCAAATATCAAATTTTTATCTATAAGATGAATCAAGAATTTGAATTAGAGATCAATTAGTTTATCTGATTATTTAAGTCCTTGCTATATAAGAAATTAAATAAGCTATACACGGTAAAGTGATTTAGTAAGGGAAAACCTTTAAACTTTTTTTTTGATATTTTGAGTGATAAAATTATTTACCAGTTTGAAAAAGTTAAGAAAGTGTTTATTTGTAGTGTTATATATGTCATTTTAAATATGATAAAATTTTAAGTAAAGAATTCATATAATTTTAGGTAGATTCACGAGAATAATACTAAATTTTAGATTTTTAAAATTTAAACCCCTATATACCCGCAACCCTCCCCGCCCGCCCCGCACCTTTTAAAAAAACTTACTCCAACCCGCCTCGCATCCGCACCTCAACCACATAGCCTAAAGCTCACACCATCTTGCATAGCCTAAAACCCGCACTGCCCAATTGCCATCCCTAGTTGCGAGGTCAGTGCTTTAAGCACGCTATAAAACCTTGATATACATTTCCTTAGCATAAATATATGAAACACTAGATGGATGAAGGATATCTCAGGAGGGATGTAACACCCTACATTTTTTAGCTAGAGTTTTAACTGTCCCTTGTATGTGTATAGACCCAAATTGAATAATTTATAGATAAAAATAATTGTAATGATCAATTATTTAGTGTATGAACATGTTTGGATACTAATTGAAGTCAAAAAAATCTCCTAGCTCAAAGTTGAGTTGAGAACTTTCCTACCAATTGAGTTTTAGTATATGTTTTTACTTAGGTCAACTTTAAATGACTATTACTCTTAGAATATAACAAGTTTGGTGGCCTATGATATACCAAAATGAATCCCGTCTTCTTTTCAACATCACTGACCATTCATCAATTTGAGTTTGGAGTAAAAAGTTATGAGCATTTTATTGAGGCATTGTCCAGGGTGCGCGATGGGCTACTATAATACCCTATACTTTTCCTAGCTCAATTTTACTCCTAGAATATCAAGGATCAACTTTAAAAATGAATAACTCTTGATAAATGTAGAATGTTCAAGCTTTAGACCAACTGATGTGTAGATAATTGGCTCAGCTTTCCAATGATATCAATTTCGCCTTAATTCGATACTCGGTTGAGAAGTTATGGCATTTTTAGTAAAACAGTTTGGCATTTCGATAGGCACCGCACCACAGTGAAAAACAAAATTGTAATTGTCTAATTTCAGTGAAGCACCGTCATTGGCCCGCATCGTGGTAAAGTTACTATTCTAGCTTGCCCTTTTCCTGAGACATAATGCGATTTCACTATGTCGCACCAAAGGCCAAAATGACACTCATCCTTTTTCCAATGGCGAAATGTGATGACACCGCATCGCACCACAACCAAAATGGCAATGGTCCCTTATCCAATGAGCCACCGTGATAGCCCCGCATCATGATGGGGCGTAAAATTGGGATTTCAGTTTTCGAACTTAAATTTTTAAGGGTAATCTAGTCTTTTCCTCAGCCCCTAATTCGTGAGTAACACTAAATTAATCCTATTCCAATCTTTATATGCTCACTTTTCATCAACGTCCTCTCAAAGAAACCCTAGAACATCAAAACTTAATTCACAAGAAATCCAAAATTCCACCATTCTTTCTCTAAAGAAACTTAAAATTCAAGGTTTCCAATTCAAGATAATCAAGAATCCATCTTCAAGAGCACAAATAGGAATCCAAAATCATGTGTTCTCATCAATTGCTTCAATTAAGGTATGTGGGGGGTTTTCAACAAGGATAATCTTTTCATCCTTCTGCTCATAATAACATTTGAAGTTGATTTTTATATGAATTTACATAAGATTCAAATTAGGATTCATACCCAATATTGCTATTTGCACGATTATGAGATTACAAGTGATTTAGATGTTGAATTACATGTTTAATTTTGTATTTTCATGTGTATGATATAAATTTTCAGATTTGAAATTGAATTATCATTATTCTTATTATCAAAAATGAACATTATGATGTTTTGACATGAATTTGATGCATGGTTTATTAAGTCCTAATTTGAATGTTGTTATTTCAATAAGATTATGCTTTTAAGCATCTTGTTATTTGTTATATTCATATTTTGAACATAGATTTGATCTTTTGATCTTAGCTTTATGGAATTCACTTTACAGATTTAGCTACAATTTACAGTAAATAGATTTATAAGAGGTTTTCATTGTAAACCCTTATATTAGTTTTTAAAAGTGAATTTCTAACAGAATGAGCATACAGATTAAAGGGAGTAGTATTTAGCACCAAGTTGGGTATGTTCACATGCCCCAAAAATATGATCCAACTTAGGCTCATATTATCAGATTATTCCTATTTCTATATGGATGAAAGATACAGATGTGATCTCTTAGATTAGGTTATGCTCTTTGGTAAGAGTATGGCACCTCTCTCCAACGTGAGATTTTTTCATAAGGGAACTAGATGTTAGATGCTATGATAGCTCATATAGTGTATGTCGGTAGAAGAACCTCCCTAACATTAAAGAGTTGCAGTTTTAAAAGAATTTCCCTATAGCTTACAGAAAAGAGTAAGGAATAGCAGAAAAGCTTTTAGAAAACTAATTGTAAAGGCTTACAGATTTATTCAGATATTTCTTTAGATGTGACATCAGTTATGATGTTTCAGATTTTAGATTACAGATAGAAAAGTGAGTCCTTTCTATACTTAGACAACATGATTTAAAGATAGAATAGAAGTACTTTTTTTAGAAACTAAATGTTATGGCTCATAAGATCTATGCAGCATGTTTTTCTATTCATGGTTTTGATTTTTAGTTTTCAGATATTCCAGCTTATGTGAGTCATCTACATTTAGCATGTATTCTTTTACAAATTTATAATGATATTGAGATATTGATTTACTTATGTATTCACCCCTATATACTCAGTACAATCTAGAAGTACTGATACATATATACATCTATGTGCTATATTGTCTCATAATGTAGGTTCTGGTGCTCAGTTTTGTAGCATGAGTGATTTAGAGCATCTCCATACACATCTAGATAGTTGGTGAGTCCTCATAGTTTGGGGACTTAGTGATTAGTTTTTTAGCTTATTAGTATAGATGATTCTGTATTTTCAGACAGTTCGGGCCAGCTGAGGGTTTGTCCCAGTGCCTCTCTAACATTAGTAGTAGAGGCTTGTCAGACTGCTTGATAATTCAGATTTTTAGTATTGATTGATCAAACTCTTGAGTTTAGTATTTTCAGATATTATATTTAGATAGTTTTAGTTTATCTCATACAGAATTCCTTATTTTAGTTTAATTATATATCTATACTTCCCTATTATGAGGTTTAGATTTAGTAGATGGCTTACAATGTTATCTTAAGGCTACTTATAGTCTTGAGTATCGTGTAACATCTTGGGACCCGTTATCGGGGCATTACAAACTTGGTATCCGAGCCTAAGGTTATAAGAGCCCTAGGAGTCAGACAAGTTGCATTATGTAGAGTCTTGATCATGGGTGTGAAGCACACCATATTTATGAGCAAGAGGCTACGGAATATTTTTAGGAAATCATCTCTTTCTTTTATGATCTATCATGCTTATAGTATCTCTATCTTCTTTTAACTCGTGCTCTTACCTAACAGTTGAATATGACTCCTCGTCGAGATAATGCCCGTAAAAATAATTACCAGCCACCCCAGCCTGATGACCCTCTGAATAAAAATATATCCCATGCTAAATTTTAGGCTACCTTTCAGGCATTGGCCGAAGCTCTAACTGCTAATGTTCAGGGAAACCATTAGGCGACAGTCCCACTTCAGCATAATAGGGATTTAGCAGTATCCAGAATCTGAGACTTTATGAGAATGAATTCGCCAGATTTCTTTGGGTCCAAAGTAGGTGAGGACCCAAAACTTTATTTAGATGAGGCGAAGAAGATCATCCAGACTATGTATGTTTTTGAAAAGGAGAGTGTAGAGTTAGCATCCTATAGATTAAAGGATGTAGCGTATGATTGGATGGTTATGTGGAAGAATAGTAGAAGAGAGAATGCAACTCCTATGAGTTGGCAGGTGTTTTAGGATGCATTTCTAGATAGGTTCTTTTTGTGTGAAATGAGAGAAGCTAAGATAAAGGAGTTTGTGAACCTGAGGTAGGGCTTAATGACAGTGAAAGAGTATTGCCTTAAGTTCAACCAGTTGTCTAAGTATACCCCCAATACAATAGTTAACCCTAAGGCAAGTATGAGTAAGCTTGTTAGTGGAGTATCTAGCTTGGTAGTCAAGGGGTGTAGGACTTTTATGCTTATTGGAGACATGGATCTTGCTAGGTTAATGATTCATGCCCAGCAGATTAAGGTAGAAAAGTTAAAAGGAAGAGAGAAGGAAAATAAGAATGCTAGAATCGAGCAGTTTGAGTATAGCCAGACAAAGTTTAGAGGGGGAAATCATTTGTAGTTTTTGAATCATTCATCTATGCCCGCACCATCTTTAGCTAGTGCTCCACCCCAGAGCTAGATAAGAGAAGTGGGGTAAGAATACTATGTCTAGATCTCAGAATAGTATGAGTGGAAAACCCAGTTATCCTCCATGTCCTAAGTGTGGTAAAAATCATCTTGGTGAGTATTTGTTGGGATAGAAAGGTTGTTATAGTTGTGGAAAGTTGGGACATGGAAGCAAAGAGTGTTCGCATGCTAAGTAGGAAACAGGGATGTTCATCCCCAGACTCAGGCTACTAACACACCAGCTCCTCTAGGTTGCCTAGTCCCTCATCAGGGCGCATCATCCAGTACCGGTAGAGGTCAGCACTAGAATTAGTTTTATGCTTTACCATCCCTTCAGGAGAAGGAGGATCACCAGATGTTGTTACCGGTATGCTTCGTGTCTTTCATCTTGATGTTTATGTGCTGTTAGACCCTGGGTTGAATTTATCTTATATGACCCTATTAGTTGTAGTGAATTTTGAAATAGGTCCTAAAAGGATCCCTGAGCCCTTCTTAGTTTCTACCCCAGTGGGTGAGTAAGTTATTGCCAAATAGATCTATATAAAGTGTCCTATCACTGTCCTTTATAAAATCATGTTACCAAATTTAGTAGAGTTAGATATGGTTGACTTTGACCTTATTCTTGGTATGGATTGGATCCATTCTTGTTACGCATCTATATAATGTCGTACTCGAGTGGTGAAGTTTCAGTTTCAAGATGATCCAGTCTTAAAGTGGGAAGGTAATTCAGTGTCTCCCATGAGTCATTTTATATCCTACCTTAAAGCTAGAAAGTTGATCTCAAAAAGGTGTATCTATCATCTAATTTGAGTCAAATACACTACATCTGAGACTCCAATAGTTCAGTCAGTCCATGTAGTCAATGATTTTCCTAATATTTTTATCGAATATTTTCCAGGGGTACCTCCCGATAGAGAAATAGAATTCGGTATTGACCTTCTTCTAGATACTCTGCCTATCTCTATTCCTCCATATCATATGGACCTAGATGATCTTAAAGAGTTAAAATAGTAGCTTAAAACCTCTTAGATAAAGGTTTCATAAGGCCCATTATCTCTCTAAGGGGTGCTCCCATCCTATTCGTGCGAAAGAAAGATGGTTCTTTATAAATGAACATTAACTATCGTCAGCTGAATAAAGTCACAGTCAAAAAGAAATATCATCTTCCTAGAATTTATGACCTATTTGACCAGCTCCAAGGTGCAAGTTACTTCTCCAAGATAGACCTTAGAATCGGCTATCATCAGCTTAGAGTAAGGGAACCCGTTATGGTGATTTTGAGTTTCTAGTCATGTCCTTTGGACTCACAAATGCCCCCACAACCTTCATGGACTTGATGAATAGAGTGTTTAAATAGTAATTGGACATGTTTATCATAGTCTTTATAGACAATATTCTTGTCTATTCTCGTAGTGAGGATGATCTGCAGACCACCTTAGAATTATGTTGCAAAATCGTAGGGATCACTAGTTGTTCACCAAATTTAGCAAATGCTAATTTTGACTAAGATCAATAGCTTTTCTTGGTTATATTATTTCTAGTGATGGTATTAGAGTTGATCCCCAAAAAATAGAGGCTGTAAGAAACTGGCCTAGACCTATTTCTCCATTAGACATTAGAAGCTTCTTGGGTTTAGCTAGCTATTACAGGCATTTTGTTTAGGGTTTTTTCATCTATTTCATCTCTTATGTCTATATTGATAAAAAATAAAGTTAATTTCCAGTGGTCGGATTCCTATGAGAAGAGTTTTCAGGTCTTGAAGACTAGACTCAGTTCAACCCTAATTTTAGCATTACCTGATGGTACTAATGGGTTCGTTGTATGTTATAATACTTTTATAATTGGTCTGGGTTGTGTTTTGATGTATAGATGTAAGGTTATAGCCTACGTCTCTAGATAGCTTAAGCCTCACAAAAAGAACTACCCTACCCATACCTTGAGCTAGTTGTTGTTGTTTTTGCATTGAAAATCTGGAGGCACTATCTTTATGAGATTCATGTTGATATGTTTATAGATCACAAAAGTTTACAGTATGTATTTACTCAGAGGGAGTTAAATCTCCGTCAGAGAAGGTGGTTAGAATTATTAAAGGATTATGATATGAGTGTGTTGAATCGTTCGGGCAAGGCCAATGTAGTGGCAGACGGTCTTAGTTGATTATCTATGGGCAGTGTTACTCATGTGGAGAATAATAAGAGAGAGTTAGTTTGGGAAGTTCACCGCTTAGCTAGATTGGGTGTGAGGTTGGTTAACTCAGCTAAAGGTAATGTTTGGGTTCAGAGTAGTTCAAAATTCTCTCTTGTTTTTGAAGTGAAAGAGAAACAAGATAAGGATGCTAGTTTGGTCAAACTAAGGGGGTCAGTTGAAGATCAAAAGGTAGAGTTTTTCTCCCAATGGGGATATGGCATGTTGAGACACTAGAGTAGATTGTGTGTGCCTTGTGTTGATGATTTGAGGTAGTAGATTATGGAAGAAGCGCATGGTGCACGTTACTCCATTCATCCAGGAGCCACAAAGATATACCGCAATCTGGGAGAAGTCTATTGGTGGAGTGGTATAAAGAAAGATATAGCAGAATTTATAGCCAAGTGTATGACTTGTCGATAGGCTAAGATTAAGCACCAAAGACCTGATGATACTTTGCAGGAGTTTGGCATTCCTACTTGGAAGTGGGAAGAGGTGAATAAGGACTTTGTGACTGGATTACCCCATTCGCGTCGTCAGCATAATTCGATATGGGTTATTGTAGATAGATTGACAAAGTCATATCATTTCTTGTGAGTTCATATGTCCTACATAGCTAAAGGTAATGCTAAGTTGTATATCAAAGAGTTGGTTAGATTGCAGGGAGTTCCTTTGTCTATCATTTCAGATAGAGGTACTTAGTTTACTTCTTAGTTTTGGAAAGCCTTTCAGAAGGGTCTTGGTACCTAAGTTCATCTCAGTTTTGGTTTTTATCCACAGACAGATGGTCAGGCAGAGAGGACCATTCAAACTTTAGAAGATATATTGCAGGCATGTGTTCTTGATTTCAAAGGCAGTTGGGATGACCACTTGCCGTTGATTGAATTTGCCTACAATAACAGTTACT
The DNA here is from genome assembly GCF_002878395.1 of Capsicum annuum. Taxonomy (NCBI): domain Eukaryota; kingdom Viridiplantae; phylum Streptophyta; class Magnoliopsida; order Solanales; family Solanaceae; genus Capsicum; species Capsicum annuum. Next base: position 15,226 of record NW_025822763.1, on the reverse strand, counting down.
ATTCTAGTATTAAAATGGCCCCGTTTGAAGCTCTTTATGGGCAGAGATGTAGATCATCAGTCAATTGGTTTGAAGTGGTCGAGGCCACTTTGATTGGGCCAGATATGGTGTTGGAAGCGATGGAGAAAGTTCAGTTGATTCGAGAGATATTAAAAGTAGCTTAGAGTCATCAGAAATCTTATACAGACATAAGAAGGAGAGATCTTGAGTTTAAAGTAGATGATCTTGTGTATTTAAAGGCTTCACCCATGAAGGGAGTGGAGAGATTTGGCAAAAAAGGGAAGCTTAGTCCCCGATATATAGGCCCCTACCAAATTTTGAGTCATGTTGGGATGGTAGTGTATGAGATTGAGCTACCCACATACTTTTCATCTGTTAATCTCCTGGTCCATGTGTCCTTATTGAAGAAGTGTATGGACGATTCAGCTGTTATAATCCCTCTAGAAAGTATAGATATTTAGAATAGCTTCTCATGCAAAGAAGTTCTAGTAAAGATTCTTGATCATCAGATCCGTAGACTAAGGAACAAAAAAGTTCCCTTGGTCAAAGTTCTGTGGCAAAATAAGTCTGTTGAGAGTGCCACTGGGGAAGCAGAAGCAGACATGCGAGCCAAGTATCCTTTTTTTTTCTCCACAAACTCAAAATCAGCTGAAGGTAACAGTCTTTCTTAATTCAGTTCTTTTCCAGTCTCAGATTCATCCATATAGTTATCTTCATGTAAGTTCATGCACTCGCAGATTAGTTCAGTCGCTCAGTATGTTTTAGATTTAGTCATGCAGTTTATTTCAGTTGTGCATGCCAGCATATATAGCTTTATTTCCCCAGAATCTTTAGTTTAACTAGTCTCATTCGAGGATGAATGTTCTCAAGGGGGAGATAATGTAATACCCCATACTTTTCCTAGCTCAATTTTACTCCTAGAATGTCAAGGATCAACTTAAAAAATGAATAACTCTTGATATATGTAGAAGTTTTAAGCTCTAGACCCATCAATGTGTGATAATTGGCTCAACTTTCCAACGATACCAATTTTGCCTTAATTCGATACTCGGTTGAGAAGTTATGGCATATTTATAAAATAGTATAGTATTTTCAACAGGCACTTCGCTGCAGTGAAGTACAACATCACAATTGTCCGATTCCAGTGAAGAACCGCCATTGGCCCGCATTGCCGTGAAGTTCCAGTTCCCGCTTGTCCTTTTCTAGAGATGTAATGCGATTTCCTCGCATTGATCCAAAGGCTAACATGGCACTCATCCTTTTTCCAGTGACACAATGCGATGACGCCACATCGCGCCACAACCTAAAATGGCAATGGTCCCTTATCCAGTGAGCCACTGTGATAGCCCCGCGTTGCGGTAGGGCCCAAAATTGAGATTTCAATTTCTGAATTTAGATTTTTAAGGGCAATCTAGTCTTTTCCTCAGCCTCCAATTCGTGAATAACACTGAATTAATCCTATTCCAACCATTATATGCTCACTTTTCATCAACTTCCTCTCAAAGAAACCCTAGAACATCTAAACTTAATTCCCAAGAAATCCAAAATTCCACCATTATTTCTTCAAGGAAACTCAAAATTCAAGGTTTTCAATTCAAGATAATTAAGAATCCATCTTCAAGAGCACAAATAGGAATCCAAAATCAAGTGTTCTCATCAATTGCATCAATTAAGGTATGCAGGGTTTTTCAATAAAGATAATCCTTTCATCCTTGTGCCCAAAATCAATTTTGAAGTTGATTTTTATATGAATTTACATGAGATTCAAGTTAGAGTTCATACCCAATATTGCTATTTACAATATTATGAGATTACAAGTGATTTAGATGTTGAATTGCATGTTTACTTTCATATTTTCATGCATATGATATAAATTTTCAGATTTTGAATTGAATTATGATTATTCTCATTATCAAACATGAACATTATGATGTTTTGACATTAATTTGATGCACGGTTTACTAAGCCCTAGTTTGAAATTGTTATTTTAAGAAGATTATGCTTTTAAGCATTTCGTGATTTGTTATATTCAGATTTTGAACAAAGATTTGATGTTTTGATCTTAGCTTAGATATGGAATCCACTTTACAGATTTAGCTATAGTTTATAGTAAATAGATTTACAAGAGGTTTTCATTGTAAACCCTTATATTAGTTTTTAAAAGTGGATTTCCAACAGAATGGCCATACATATTAAAGGAGGTAGTATTTAGCATCGAGTTGGGTATGTTCACATGCCTCAGAACTACGAGCCAACATAGGTTTAAATTGTCAGATTATTCCTATTTCTTTATGGATGATAGATACAAATGTGATTACTTAGATTAGGTTAGAATTCTTGGTAAAAGTATAACACCTCTCCTCAATGTGAGGTTTTCCTATAAGGGAACTAGACATTGGACACTATGATAGCTCATATAGTGTATGTCGGTTAGATGAATCTCACTAACAGTAAAGACTTGCAGAATAGTTTTTAAAAGTATTTCCCTATAGCTTACATAAAAGAGTAAAGAATAACAAAAAAGCTTTTTGAAAACTAAGTGTAAAGGCTCACAAATTTATTCAGATATTGCTTTACATATGACATCAGCTATGAGTTTTCAGATTTTAGATTACAGATATAAAAGTGAGCCCTTTCTACACTTAGACAACATGATTTAAACATAGAATACATGTACAACTTTTAGAAACTAAATGTTATGACTCACTAGATCTATGCAACACACTTTGCTATTCATGATTATGATTTTCAGTTTTAAGATATTCTAGCTTATGTGAGTCATCCACATTTAGCATGAATTCTTTTACCAATTTATAATGATATTGAGATATTGATTTACTTGTGAATTCACCCCCATAAAATCAGTACAATCCAAAAGTGCTGATCCATATATACGTCTATATGCTACATTATCTCATAATATAGGTTCAGGTGCTCAGTTTCAGCAGTGTGAGTGATTTTGAGTATCTCCATCTATATCCTGATAGTTGGTGAGTCCTCATAGTTTGGAGACTTAGTCTTTCAATTTTTTAGCTTATTAGTATAGATGATTCAGCATTTTCAGACAGTTCTAGCCAATTGGAGATTTGTCCCAGTGACTTTCTAGCATTAGTGATAGAGGCTTGTCAGACTGCTAGATTATGATTCAGATTTTCAGTATTGATTGATCAGAATTTTGAGTTTAGTATATTCAGATATTATATTCAGATAGTTTCAGTTTAGTTCATACAAAATTCCATATTTTAGTTTGATTATATATCTATACTTCCCTATTATGAGTTTCAGATTTAGTAGATAGCTTACAGGGTTATGTTAAGGCTACTTGTAGTCTTGAGCACCGTGTGATGTCTTAGGACCCATTTTCTGGGCGTTACAGCTACGCGAGATGATGTTGGTATCGCATGATTAGGGTTGTGAGGCATAAGTGGAGCTGTGTGATTGGGCCCGAGTGCAACCCTACCATCCCTAATGTTAAAACATGTTTTTTCTCACATTAAATCAAGGGTAAAATGATTCTTTAATATCCTATATCTCCCCTAATCTATTTTATAACCCTAAGGTTGTCCAAAACTAGTATAAGGCTCCCAAATATCCTCATTCTCTTTCTCCCAAGAACATCAAGAAGGATTTCTCAAATCCAACGCTCGTAGGTTCAAATCGTCCTATCTTCTCCAATGATTTCCTTAAATTCCACGTTGGACACTCCCTTATTTAAATATAATACTATTTCATTAATTAATTTTTTATTTTAAGCATTCTTGAATGTCGAATTAGACTAGGGTTGAAGGTTTTGGGTTGTGATACTTTTGCATTATTTATCTCTTGTTTTAATGGTTTATTTATGGTTTAAATAGTGAATTACAAACTGAAATGTTATTTTGTGATTATGGTGGAATTTGGTATCTTGAATTTCACAATATTTATGGATTTTGTATAATCTTAATAACATGCCCCCAACCCACTTCATAAATTTGATCTTTGATCAAGGATTCCAAATTATTAAACTCATCTTTTGAAAACATTGCATTTCATTAAATGGTACATGGATAAAAAGATTTTGGAACACCCTTGGTGGCTATGGTTTTTGATTTAAAATGGAATTTGGAGTCTAATGGTTAAATAGTTATGGTATTGCATAACTGGAATAGCTTGCAAATTTATTAATATAATGATACCAAATTAGAAATTCCTTAATAAAAGACTCCATGGTTAATGGTTGATCTTATGAGTAAAATTGTTTTAATTTGGGCTTAAAGAGAATTGTGTAGCTCATTGAGAAGGTGTAATCTTAGGGGTACCAATACTGAAAATCACGTTTTTCGATGTTGGTGGTCTATGACCATTGTGTCTATTGTACAAATTATATTTTGGATGGCTATCATCATGGTGTCCTTATCCATTTCTCGATACATGTGGCTAAAGAGGACTGGGGCCCTTCCAGCAAGGTAAGTCGGGCTCATATAGCCCATGGGTGCCTAGATGATCGATATGAGCTACAAAGTTTAGGCCAAATTATATGAACAATCATGTTTCATGTCCCTTATCCCTATCCTAGCATTGTATCTATATATGTACTATTGGTGTGTATGTGGTTTATGACTGAATTTTTGGTAATTACATATGTTTTATCCCTTTCCTTGGGTTGCATGCCAGTACTTGTCGTACTGACCATCTCCGGATGCTACATAGTTTCATGATGTAGGTTTCAAGGGTTATTCTTATGACCCTATAAAACATTAGGTGGTTTAATATTCTAACTCGTCAGTTGTGAAGTGGTAAGCCCTCTATCCTTCGAAAGGCCTAGTCCCTCTCCTAGTTTTATTTATTAGTTTTAGTACTTTTGGATTTATTTTATTATAGTCGGGGGCATGCCCCAACTTGATTAATATTGCTAGGATTAGAAGCTTCTTGGACAGTAATGGGTTATCATAGTGGATTTGGTTTTGACTCTCAAACTCTCTTTTGGATTTATATATTTTTCATATTATCATGGTTGGCTTCCGCTGTGTATTATTTGTAATGTGATCTAGTGGTAAGGCTAGGGGTCAACTCATGCCTTGGTTGATTGGGATGCCCGTCACAACCAGACCAAGATTTGAGTTATGACAAGCTTGGTATCAAAGAATGGTTTAGGGTCGTTGGGTATCCATAAATATGTGTTGAGTAGAGTCCCTTTTATTAGTGTGTAGAGCACCACACTTATAAAGGGGAGGCTATGAGGCATTTTGGAAATGTCTCTCATTCTTTCAAAATCTAGATCATGCAATAGTTTTATCCATATGAAAGTTATCCAAATTCCTTCCTAGCTCTAATTTTATGGGCTATGTCTTATTATCGAGGTGACACAAGTGCAAAAATTTAGATTCCTAATGATGTGGTCCTTTTTTATTGAGTCATCAAAAGGTAATGAAATAACACAAGGACTTGAAAAGGAGAACATTAGTGCATCAAGGTGTATGGAATCAAGTGTATACCTCTATTTTCATGAATCATGTGTTTCAGCCCGAGGTAAGAGGCGTATTCAGTCCCTTTCAAAAACTTTGTTACAGATGTCTCTCTTCAGGGAAAAGATATTTATCCAAATGTTGAGATAGTATTTCCACCTGAGAGGTAGTATAAATAGGATTTTATTACCTATGAGTAGTAAGATGATCCTGGGTTTAGTGATATGGAGTCATATGTTTAGAAGTCAAAGTGAGGGTAACTTTTCAGTGGAAAAAGGGTAGTTGTATTTGTGTAACTTTTAAGTGAGTGTTTGGGATGTTATGTCCTTACGGTATTATTTAAAGTGTCTCAAAATTAGCAAACTTATCGTAGCCAGTAAAAGAAGAGTGAATATTAAAATATTTTTGTTTTTAGGTGAAATAAGAAAGAATCTCATGAGGACTAGATATTGAAGTATTAAAATTAATCACAGGTTGCGAATGGAAGGAATGGACGGCTAATAATTTATAAATTTAGCATTCACATGGGGAGATCTTAGAAAAGGGAACTCAGTGATGTTTATAGAAATTTAAAGGTAGTTGAGATGTATGCATGGATACGTGGATGTGATGTAAGGGAGGTGAATATTCTATAGACCATAATGGATTAGGTTGTGAGATTAAGATCGATTATCCCTATTATGTTGTTTTACTACACTTAGGGCCCCTTGATTTTTATCTAGTAGTTGTAAGCTAGTTTAATAGGTGAGACGATATATAGTAATTTTTAATGTGTAGGAGTAATGTTGTGGAAAATATGTGATTGTAGGTAATAGTTAAAAGAAATAACAGATTAATACTGATTTTCCCTATGAAAAAAAAGATGGACTAGTATAGGATGCAAGATGATTCATCGGTACTACATAATTAATGCTAGACACTAAGTTTGAACTTTAAATGTTGATTGTGGTGGTAAAAAGAGGTAACTTAAAAATTGTGATGCAAGATTTGTGGGAGTGAATTAGTAGGCCTGATATAATGTGTGGAAGATCTTAGGTTGATGACTTATGAAAAACTTGAGTGTATAATTGTGAGATGTATATGAGGTTTAGTATTGGAACAATGAGTTTGTAACACCCTGGATGTTTGGGAAGTCTTAATTGATCTTAAAATGATCCTAAGTGGTCCCCTAGACCTAGTATAGAACACCCCATGATTGGTTCTAATGCATTAGGGAAGTTTAGACATAGACTCAGATTACGACTCAGATTACGAATCAGATATGTCTAAGATTACAACTTAGATTATGATTCGTAACCATTCATGACGAGTCGTAGGATGAGTCATAATGATTGGGAACCCAGATTTCCAGTATGTTTTTCCATGGACTTTTAAGACTTTTCCCACTCCTTTTAAAACCTTCCCTATGCTATTTAGTCTTCCCAAAGAGGGGGTATAAAAGACCAAAAAAAAAAACAAAAAGGGGTGGTTTTCTCTTCTCTCAAGAAGCAACTAGGGTTCATTAAGCAAGTCCAATTCCTAAGAACATTCATCCAAGGTTCTACACTTGGGTACGAGGGTTATTCATCAACGGGTTCCTTTCACCCATTGAGTCCCAAAGTTTTCCTAAATTCTCAAGTTTAATTCTATTTTTATTTAAGGTTCCATGAAAAGCATGAATTTCTCAATTCTTCAATTTAACTATTGAATTTTACCAAGAATATGTATTCCTCCATATGTTTAAACATGCTTTAGTATTCCAACCATGTTATATCTTAACGTTTATAAAATTGTAGCATTCTTGAGTTCAAGTCATGAAAATTTGTGCATTATATTACAATTTGATGATTTTGTATTTACTGTATTTTCAATGCGGGAGGGTTATGAATACCCGATACCTAGATAGTCATGCATGTTACTTATTTCAAGTTACAAGTCATTCAAATCATATTTATTACTATTATATTTAGATTAATATCATGATGAGAACTTTTCAGTTTAAAACATGAATAAATATTTAATAATACTAGTGTCATTCAGTTGGGAGTAATACTTAGCACCGAGTGATCGTAGGGATGGCGGCTCCCTTGTTAGTTAGGCATGAGTCGTTAGTAATAGTCCCTAAGTTTTAGACCTACAGAGCCATCATAGATTTTGAAAGGTCCCCTGTCAGTAGAGGCATGACACCCTCATCCTTCGAGATATTAGATAAGTGGATCCACGCCAACCAGTGTTGGGTCCCCTGGCAAGGTACTAATACCCATCCAACTGGGGTTACTAGTTAGACCCTAATTTTTCTCAAATTGGGGTATGTTAGTTCTAGTTACCTCCCACAGTCTCAGTTCAATATTTAGATTATACCACTTCAGGTTTAAATGACCAAGTGTCCTATCTATCATTTAATCATTTAAATAGTTTTAGAGATTATTTCAGCTATATTGTACTTGGTCTTGCATTCGATTTACATGATCATGCATTCATGGTCAGTACCACTACATATATACATATCATCTAGTCCTTATCTCATATATCAGTACATTCAAAGTACTGATCACATACTCTCTTATTCACTATGTTGTCTTATAACATAGGTTCGGATGCTCGATTCTCATATCGTACTTAGACAGTTCGTGTGCCACTCAGATATAGTATTTGTTGATTCCTTATCAGTCGAGGACTAATTATATTATTTACTCTATCCAATATTTTAGTTCCTGCTTATTTCAATAGTCAGAGTTAGTTAGGGACCTGTCTCAACAACTCATCTTGCTTCAAGGCTTTTAGATAGTCAGTCAATTAGTTATGTTTTTCAGTGATGTATTTAAGACTCCTTTATTATTGACTTGAATAATTAAGCATTTATTAAATAATTTCTGCATAGTATTTTTTCATCTTCCTTTATTATCTGCAGCTTGTGCCAGATTATGGGTTAGCTTGGAGTCACTAGTGACTCTAAGCACTGTATTACGACTGGGGTAGCCTCGGGTCATGACAAACTAGGTACTATATCACAAGGTTTAAAGTGTCCTAGGGTGTATGATAACTATATTAAGTAGAGTCTTATGCATATGTATGAAACATGCCACACTTATGGGAAAGAGGCAACAAAACATCTTAGGAAAATCTCTCTTCCTTCATTATTCTATCATGCGATGGAGCATGAGATTTATTGAATTTCCTCTTCTAATTTGTCCTTTATCTGTTCACCAAAAATGCCTCACATAAGGGCTAATGAAAGGAGAAATAAGGACCAGCCCACTCCACCTGCTCAAGAATACCCTCTAAATGAACGTATCTCCCATGCTGAATTTGGGGCTGCTTTCATAGTTTTAGCCCAATCTATGACTGCCTAGAATAACCAACATGTTGTTGATCCAGCTAATCTAGTAGTGAATAGGGAAGCTACTAGGATCTGTGACTTTATTATATGAATCCTCCAATATTCTCTAGATCTAAGTCTGAGGAGGATCCCCAAGAGTTTCTTGATTTTGTGTAGAAAGTAACTGATATCATGGGTGTCACTTCCAGGGAGAGTGCAGACTTAGCTACTTACCAGTTACAAGGGGTAGCTTATACTTGGGTAAAGCAGTAGAAGGAGGATAGAGGCACCGATGTAGGGCGTGTATAGTGGGATGAGTTTTCTGTGGCTTTCCTACACAGATTCTTCCTACTCGAGTTGAGGGAAGCCAAAGTACAGGAGTTCATTAATTTAAAGAAGGGTAGCATAAGTGTGAAGGAGTATTCACTCAAGTTCACCCAATTAGCAATGTATGCCTCAACTATGGTGGCCGATGCTAGGGACAAAATGAGTAAGTTTGTGTTGGGTATTTCAAAAGAGGTAGTCAAAGAGTGTAGAACAACCATATTGATTAAGGAGATGCACCTATCCAGATTGATGGTTTATGCTCAGTAGATTGAGGAAGAGAATCTTAAAGAAAAGGAGAGAGAATAAGTGGGATAGAACTAGTAGTTTTTTCTCAACAAAGGTCTAATAGAGGGAATCATTCCCAATTCTTCCAGAAATCTTCAGCCCAGCCCCATCCTCCGCCAGTGCTCCAGTGCCTAAGTTTTGGTCAGATACTCATGATAGAGTTCCAGGCTCTAAATCTCAGGGTAGTGTGAACAATAGTCACACAAATCTAGTCTGCAAAAAGTGTGGTAAGAATCATAAGTTTGAGTGTATGGACAACAGAGATGCAGTTTTTGGGTGTGGCAAGATAGGCCATAGGATAAGGGATTACCCAACGGGCATGTGGAAGGGTAGGAATGATTGTCACTAGGGAAAGACTAATTCTTCAACAGCACCAATAGGTTGCCCTACTCACCAGGGTGCCAATTCTAGTGAAACTAGTGGATAGTACCAAAATTTACTCTATGCTCTTCAGACTCGATAGGATCAGGAAGGCTCCCCTAATGTGGTTACTGGTATGTTAGAAGTCTTCCACCTCCATGTTTATGCATTTCTAAATCACGAAGACACACTGTCTTTCATGACTCCTTATATAGCCATATACTTTGGCATCAGTCTAGAAAATCTTATAGAACCCTTCTCATGTCTACTTAAGTTGGTAATTCTAACATAGCCAGGTGGGTATACAGAAATTGCCTAGTCATTGTATCTTAGAAGGTTACTTCAGTTGATCTTGAGGAATTAGAGATGACCGGTTTCAAAGTGATTTTTGGCATGGATTGTCTCCACTCTTTCTATGCTTCAGTTGACTGTAGAAACAGGATAGTTCAGTTTTAGTTTCCTTATGAGCCAGTCTTAGAATAGAGAGGTAGTACCTCAATCCCAATAGGTCGATTTATCTCTTACTTTAAGGTAAGGAAGCTGATATCCCATAGTTGTATTTATTATATTGTCCAATTCAATTACTCAAGTTTTAAAGCACCAAGTCTTATATTAGATCCAATAGCGAATGAGTTTCCAGAGGTATTCCCTGAAGACCCTCCCGAAGTTCCTCCTGAGACAGAAGTTGAATTCAGAATAGAACTCTTTCTAGATACCCAACCTATTTCAATTCCACCTTAAAGAATGGCTCCAGCTGAGCTTAAGGAATTAAAAGAACAGTTGAAAGATCTCTTAGATAAGGATTGCATCAGGCCTAGTGTTTCCCCATGGGTTCTCCAGTTCTCTTTGTGCACAAAAATAACAGTTCTCTCAGAATGTGAATCGATTACCATTAGTTGAACAAAGTCACAATCAAGAATAAGTATCCTCTCCTGATGACTTGTTTGATCAATTTCAGAGTTCAAATTATTTCCCTAAGATAGACCTCAGATCTGGCTATTATCAGCCCAGAATCAGAGAATGTCACATTCCAAAGACAGCCTTCAGAACTCAGTATGGTCACTTTAAATATGTAGTTATGTCTTTTGGACCAACAAATATCACTACAGCTTTTATGGACTTGATGAACAGAGTGTTCAAGCAGTACTTGGACATGTTCGTCCTAGTCTTCATAGATGACATCCTTGTCTACTCTAGTAGTGAGGGTGATTATGCAGACAACTTGAGGATTGTTTTGCAGACCCTTAAGAATCATCAGCTATTTGCTAAGTTCAGTAAATGCAAATTATGGTTGAAATTAGTAGCTTTACTCGATCACATCATTTCTATTGATTGCATTAAATTTGATCCACAAAAGACTAAAGCGGTAAGAAACTGGGATAGGCCCATCTTTTCATCAGATATTAGGATCTTCTTGGGTTTAGCTAGTTATTATAGATGGTTTGTGGAAAGATTTTCTTATATCCCCTCTCCCATGTACGAAAGTCAAATTTCAGTGGTCAGATTCCTGCGATAAGAGTTTTCAAAAGTTGAAGACTCGACTCACTTTTTTATGACGCGAGACTACCCTCTAGCCGTGACATAGTGCTTAAGGCCACAAGTCACCCCAAGCTAACCCATTATCTGGAACATACTGTAAAAACTAAAAGAAACTAAGAAAATACTGTGCAAAAGTCATTTAGGAAAATATCTGAGCATAAAAAAATAACAAAGGTGTTGAATAGTCATTACTGAAAAAATAGTCTGACTGTCTGAAAGCCTCTAAATATGAGAAGTTGTTGGGATAAGTCCCTAACAAACTCTGATTACTAAAATAACATGAAATAAGGTACCAAAAATCATGATAAATAATATAAATAGTCCTCAATTGAATAGGACTCACCAATGTTGTAGCTGAGTGATACAAGATCGAACTACGTGCAATCTGGGAATCGAGTGTCTGAACTTATATTGTGAAATTAAATAGCACAAAAAGAGTCTACGATCAGTACATTGAATGTACTGATATGAGAGATAGGGACTAACTATAATATATGTAGGTACTATGCATGAATGCATGAACATGTAAAACAAATGCAAGACAAAGTAAAATATGTGCTGAAATAATCTGTAAAACAACTGATTAACTGGTAAACTGACCACTTGGTCATGCATACCTAAGCTGATGTGTTATGAATACTGAACTAAGATTATAGGATCTAATATTTAATCGATATATGCCTATTTGAGCTAATTTGGGTCCAACCTATAACCCCAGTTGGAAGAGTGTCAGTACCTAGCCACGATTACCAACACTGGCTATGTGGATCCACTAAGCTGAATCCCAAAGGACTGGGATGTCAGTCCCAAAATGGCGGGTGACCCCTAAGAGAGTGTCAGTCCTAAACTGGCGAATGAACACTCATAATCTATGCTGGCGTATTCTAGAACTTAAGAACTTTTACTAAAGGTCTCAGTCTTATATTGGCAGGTAAGACTTCATCCCTAGGTTCTCTCGGTGCTAAGTTCTACTACTTACTGAACTAACACAGAAGCATAAACTAGTGCATGCACTGATAACTGATATGCTCAGATTGATATTCTAAAAATAATGCTCCATGCATAATATAAAGTAATCATGAACATGTCAACTGATATATTTAGCATGATATAATACTGGTGAGTTCTCATTTTGAAAATATTATAAATTTCATGGTACAAACATGGTATGTATAACTTGAAATCTTTAAAACTGTAGCATGATGATCATCTAGGTATCGCATGTTCATAACCCACTAGAATTGAAAAATACAATTAAATACGATAATTTTAGTGTAATGACATGATAACACATTTCATGACTTAAACTAAAAAATCCAACAATTCCATCAATGTAACGAATAATCATGATTAAAGTACCAAAGAATTCTTGAAATTATGAGGGAACACTATTTCATAGTTGAATTCAAGAATTACATGGAGGAATTATGGAATTTATAATTGTCATGGAACCCAAAATCAAAAGGGAAATTAAACTTGAAATTTGAGGAAAACTTTGGGACTCAATGGGTCAAAGGAGCCCATTGATGAATATCCCACACACCTGAATTCCTTATCTCCTTGAAGAGAACTTGGATTTAAAACATTGGGAGGGCGAATTCTTGGATTAAAACCTTGCTTTTGTTGTTGAGAGTGATAGAGGGATGAATGATGCTAACTGATGAAGAGAGGGAAAATTATGCTTATTTAGGGATCTTGGTAGTGAATTGGGGGTTTAAAAGAAGAGACAAAGACTAAAAAGCCCTTAACCATTAAGTGATTGCGCGACTTTTACCTATCAGCATGGAAAGGTGCCTATCGCGGAGGCCAGTCTCTGTGACATACTGCCTATCGCGGAGGGTAGTATCCATGACACGTTGCATATCACAGAGGCATATTGCCTCCGTACCATGCTGCCTATCACAAAAGGTGGCCTCTGTGACATAGTTATATTGTGGAGGTGCACTGTCTTTGTGATCCAATATCACCCTTAACCTATTTTAAAAATTTAAAAACTCTCCCGGATGACCCTTTTAACAATCCTAAACACATTCCCACTTAAAAATCAATATTTCTAACTCGGGAAGGCCAAAAATAAAACGATCGTCACTTTGAGGGTGTCACAAAGGACATTCCTCTAGTGTATAATAATCTCTTTGAGGCCTTTAAACATGTGATGAATAGCTGGAAACATGTCGAGGATCTTGAGGGATATTAAATATCGCCCGCTTGGGATCATTCGTCCCCAAATGAAAATGTATGAACTAAGAAACTAGGAAGACTGAGATCATGTACTAGATACTTATGAGCTGAATTATGATTAAATAACTAAATCTAAAACATGGTGCGTGGACTGAACTAAATTCATGAAGGCATGCTATGACATTAGGATGGTTGGATAGCTGAGATAGAAAATGAGATAATTAATTTAAGGGAAACCATTTACTCAATATGAATCTGAATTTGCATAGAAAAGATGGGGATACTTGTCTAGCATATCGACTTTTGCTTCCCAAGTAGCTTCCTCAACGAACTGATTTCTTCATAGAACCTTAACCAAGGCGACTTCTTTATTCCTCAACCTATGGATTTGACAGACAAGGATTTCAAATGGGACTTCTTCATAGGAAAGGCTATATTTCACGTCCACACTCTCTAAAGAAATGACAGAAGCTGGCTTACCAATGCATTCTTTTGCAAAGAGACATCGAATACTAGATGTACTAATACCAACTCTGCAGCAACTCTAACTCATAAGATTCCTTCCCAAAATGGCTCAAAATCCTATATGGGCTAACATAACGGGGACTGAGTTTCCCTTTCTTACCAAAGCTCTTTACCCCTTTCATGGGAGAAATTTTCAGATACACAAAATCACCCACATCAAATTCAAGCTCTTTTCTACTTAAATCTGTGTAGGATTTATGACAACTTTGGGCTGTCTTTAGCCTTTATTGAATCAACTAAACTTTCTCCATCACCTCATATACTACTTTTGCCCATACCAAAGAAGCCTCACCAAACTCAAACCGACCAATAGTAAATCTACACCTTCAACCATAAATAGCCTCAAACGAAGCCGTCTGAATGTTGGAGTTATAACTATTGTTGTAAGCAAACTCAATCAAAGTTAAGTGGTCATCCTAAGTACCCTTGAAATTGATAACATAAGCCCTCAATATATCCTCTAAATTCTTAATGGTCCTATCTGCCTGACCATCTGTCTAGGGATGAAAAGTCGTACTAAGATGAACTTGGGTACGAAGACCCTTCCGAAAAGACTTCCAAAAATGAGAGGTAAACTGAGTACCTCTGATAGATAAAGGAACTCCATCAACTTTACCAGCTTCCTGATATAGTGTCTTGCATAATCCTCAGATAAATATGAAGTATGGACTGGCAAGAAATGGGTTGACTTGGTCATTCTATCCATAATGACCCAAATCGAATCATGTTGATGATGCATATGAGGTAATCCTGTAACAAAATCCATGCTCACCATCTCTCACTCTCCAAAAGAGTACCACTAGGCCTTTGGTGCTCAACCTTAACCTGCTGAAAATTTGAAAACTTAGCCATGAATTTTGCAATATCCTTCTTCATTCCATTCCACCAATAGACTTCCTACAAATCATGGTACATCTTAGTGTCTCCAAGATGAATAGAACATCACGAACTATGTACTTCTGCTAATATCTGCTGCCCCAAATCATCCACACTTAGAACACATAACCTACCCTGATAATGAGGCAAACCATATCCCCCTTTGGAGAAAATCTTTACTTCTTGATCCCAAACAGCCTCCCTCAACTTAACCAAGTTAGGATCTCAGTCTTGCTTTTACTTTACTTTGGAAACCAAAGAAGATTTTGAACCATTCTGAACCTATATGCTACCTTTGGTTGAATCAATCAATCAAACTCCCAATATGGCAATTTGATAAACTGTATGGGCTAATTCTTTCTTATCATCCTCGAGCAACACCTCCCATGGA